>NC_063050.1:56055995-56355995 GCF_018812025.1 Megalobrama amblycephala
TAATCCTGTTCAATCATAAACTGACGTTTCACACAGCACATACCTAAACCTTAACGTTCTTATTTGTTCATGTTTTAAGCATAAACTCACTTAATTTGTATACATTGTATACATTAATATCTTAAGGCATTTTGATTCTCAAGTAGATGTTTCTCTTGATTTAAGAATGATTAGATATTTGCACTGGAACACAAGACAGAAATCGTTCTCAAAGGAGAATCTCGATGAGAAACCAGGCGTTTCATCTCACATTTGGTATCCATTTTCCTTTCCTTTGACTTCAATCAAGACAAAAGCTGTTTGTTCTTTTATTATTTTTTCATTTCGCCGCTTTACACGCCGTCCATCCGTCCGCTGCTGGAAAGTCCACCTCCGTGTCATTTGGAAGCTGTTTGCCATCAGTGAAAGGGAACGGGCTGTGTTACTCTAAAGGAAAATTATAAACACAGAGGAGCATTTAGGCCCAGCCAAGCTGGTGGCTGTACCCACAGTGCTTTGTGCCATCTAGGACGAGGCTGGTTTAGGTTTCGGCCATGGGTTTATTTGTTAACACCATTATAAATGGTTAAGCCCTTGAACCTGCGTCCAGGAGAATGATGTCTGAAGCTTTAAATAACAAGCGTCTTTGATCCGTCTGCCAGCGAGGATCCGTGTGCATAAATAAACTGGACGACTGCGTAGGATTATGCATTCCGCTTTAAACTTTACCATGAATGCATCGCTGCCCGTAATATGGAGGCTTTGAAATGACTGGCTCATGTAGTTTAAAAATCGCTAATATTTTCCACCCGTTAACAACATTAATCTGCAGCCAGCTGCCATGTCATGAACTTACTACCGGCACATACTTGAACGAAGCAAAGCATTGCGAGAAATAACCACGCAGCTCGTAACCTTTTGAGCCGTCTTAAGAGGGAACATTGAAGAAAATGCCAAATAAGTGGCATTTAGAAAAAATTCTGAGGGAGTTTTTGAACAATATCTAGGCCTGATGTGAAGAGTATCATACAAATGAACGGAATGGGATAAACTATGGTACAAAAACTGGCATTTAAACCATTTCCACTCAGAAATTGCTAGTGAATTTTATAATTAATTTCAAAGAAATGTCAAGTAACACATACATTCTTGTAAAACATTCCCCAATAATCCAGCGATCATGTTTTAAACAAGGTTTCTGTATGGCTAAAGCATTTTTATCCATGCTAAAACATGGTCAGCTGGTCTACAGACCGGTTGGTTTTGATGGTTTTAATGGGGTTTGGAATCACATGGTCAGGCTGGGAAACCAGATAGACCAGCAAACCACCTTAGACTGTATATAATGCATCAAAAAAGAGATTTATATCACTTCTAGTCAATGCACAGCAACATCCATATTAATATAGAGTCTGTGGTCACATGGATCTGTTTATCAGCAAATGCTCATGCAATCAGAATTTATACTATTGGAAAATATAGTGGACATTGAACCTTCACAGAACATGCACACTATGTATATTTCATACTGCAAAAAAAAAAAAAAAAAAAAAAAACAGAACTAAAATGGTTTTGTTTTCCAGATTTTGGTCGAATGTGCAGCGCCAGCGAGAACTCGGTAACGTGACGAGGTCAAAGAGACGTTCATCTGTCCTCGGTGAACCAGTGAACAGAAGAAAGAGAAGCGTCAGGAAGTCCAACTTCACCCACACTGGCTGAAGGGTAAAGAAAACCTCCAAACGTTCACATATGGGTTAGCGGTTTGAGAGAGAGATGGAGGTCAAATATGAAGGATTTCTGCAGGTGCTGAGAGTGTGTGTGTGTGTGTGTTATCTTTATATATACTACAGGTCAAAAGTTTGGAATAATTACGATTTTTTTTGAAAGAAGTCTCTTCTGCGCACCAAGGCTGCATTTATTTGATCAAAAATACAGTAAAAATGTCAAACATTATTGCAATTTATTATATTTGAATATATATTAAACTGTAATTTATATCCAATGATCAAAGCTGAATTTTCAGCATCGTTACTCCAGTCTTCAGTGTCACATGATCCTTCAGAAATCATGATGATTTGCTGCTCAAGAAACATTTATGATTATTATCAATGTTATATTTTTGTGGAAACCGTGATTTATGATTCAGGATTCTTTGATGAATAGAAAGTTCTAATCTAATGCAGTCTAAATTGGCTGGGAAATCCCCCATCATGCTCTCTGCTTCAGCCGCTGCACACTCAGCGATACACACACATCATCCGTGCAGCATGTGTGGGTGTGTGCACGTGAAATACGATGTTTTCTTCAGACATCACGCCGCGGGAATGTTGCATGATGTCACAGAGCCTGTTTAAGCGCAGGATTGGCTGGTATCGTGGGCTCTGATGGGTGGACGAGGCACATGAGAGTCATTATTATCATAGAGGGCAATGAGAAATAAATCATGATGCTGAGGGCTCATTAATTATAAAGACACTTGTGTAAGTGCAAGTAAAACTCTGCAAGTAACTGTGGAATTATTGGGCAAAATCATTATAATAATCTGAAAAGTGTTTTTGACCTTGGATGCATGTAAACCATATTGTAACAAAATTAGGAACCTAAAAATAGCATAATAGAGGCACCAAGTATTTCTTTGAAATAGACAGAAGGATACAGACAGAGAAGAAAGAAAGAGCAGACGTGGCGTTTGTGACCAAATCTCAGTATAAACCTGATGTGTGCGACACAGATGTGGCTCATTAAAACCATTCGAGAGCGTCTCAGAAACACAGAACAGATCCATTTCAAGAGACCACCTGAGTAAATGTACACCCTCCATCACGACATCATTCGGAGAATGTGTTTGTGTTTATGTGTAATGCTGATTTGGAAACACTCTATCCCAGAAGAGAAACTATTAGATGAAGAATTATAGTCGTCAAAGGAATGACTTGATCTTCACATGAGCAGATGATGTTATGAAACTCTTCGTCTTATTGTACATGCACAGTTAAAGGAAGTCAGAACAATACGAAGCAAATAGAGTCTGTTTAACTGTCTTAATCATTTTTGGTTCTCTATAGGGTGTGTGAACACCTGTTATACATGAGAATTTCGGCTCTATAAGAACACCTGGCAAACCACACACACACACACACACATTCAAATAACTGTTTTAAAGCACAGCTTGGTTTCCTAAGCCAGTTTCCCAGGACCATCTAGTTTAGTTTTCATAACTCTGTTCATCAGGTTGAACCTCATAAAACACATCAAAGTTACACACACACACGTTACAGGCCCCTGAAGGGCTCAAGCGCTCATGTTCTCTGCTTTCAGGGTCTCACAGTCACTTACCAAAAGCATTTACTCGGAATGTGTTAAAATTGTTTTTAGTTCATTTCTGAACTAAAGCTCATATATATGCTAATGGACTACTAAAAGATGAGTAAGTAAACTTTTAAAAGATATAAAGATGTAAAAGATGTAAAATGTTCATGCTTTCTGTTCCAGGAAAATGGACTAAAAATGATGTCATCTTGCACTCAGGGGAGTATACTACTTTTTTATGTATGTATGTATGTATTTGCTTGTTTGCTTGCTTTATTTATTCACATCCATGCTTCTTGGTATGCCTGTTTATTTGTTTATTTATTGAATTACTTGCTTATGTATTTATTTATTTGCTTGCTTATTTATTTATTTACACCCATGCTTATTGATTTGTTTATGGTTATGTTTATTTATTTGCTTGCTTGCTGATTTTATTTATTTATTTTCTTATTTATTTATTTGCTTGCTTGCTTGCTTAATTATTTATTTTCATTTGTTTGTTTATTTGTATACTTATTTATGGCATTTTTTATTTATTTGTTTGCTTATTTATTTAATTGCTTGCTTATTTATCTAATTATTCATTTATTTAATAGCTTATTGATTTATTGTTTATTTATTTATTTATTTGCTTGCTTGGTTAATTATTTATTTTTATTTGTTTACTTATTTGTTTACTTATTTATTTATTAATTGCTTATTTGTTTATTTGCTTGCTTGCATATTTATTTAATTGCTTATTTATCTAATTATTCATTTATTTAATAGCTTATTGATTTATTGTTTATTTATTTATTTATTTATTTGCTTGCTTGGTTAATTATTTATTTTTATTTTTTACTTACTTATTTTTTACTTATTTGTTTACTTATTTATTTATTAATTGCTTATTTGTTTATTTGCTTGCTTGCATATTTATTTAATTGCTTATTTATTTAATTGCTTGCTTATTTATCTAATTATTCGTTTATTTAATAGCTTATTGATTTATTGTTTATTTATTTATTTATTTATTTGCTTGCTTGGTTATTTATTTTTATTTTTTACTTACTTATTTTTTACTTATTTGTTTACTTATTTATTTATTAATTGCTTATTTGTTTATTTGCTTGCTTGCATATTTATTTATTTAATTGCTTATTTATTTATTTGCTTGCTTATTTATCTAATTATTCATTTATTTAATAGCTTATTGATTTATTGTTTATTTATTTATTTATTTGCTTGCTTGGTTATTTATTTTTATTTTTTACTTACTTATTTCTTACTTATTTGTTTATTAATTGCTTATTTGTTTATTTGCTTGCTTGCATATTTATTTATATAATTGCTTATTTATTTATTTATTTATTTATTTACTTGCTTATTTATTTATTAACATCCTTTCCTATTGGATGCTAATTTGTTCATTTATTTGTTTACTTATTAATTAATTTATTTTTATTTGTTTGCTTATTTATTTTCTTGCTTATTTACTTTATTTGTTTGCTTCATTTATTTATCAACTTATTTTCTTGATTTGTTTGTTTGTTTGTTTATTGGTCAAATAGATGTTCCAGGACTGTGATGTAAATGAAAACAAAACTGTGATGTAAACGACTTTTGTCTGTTTAAGAAGAAGAGTGCTTTTATGCGTCCCGCCCTAAACTTCCTGTTTCAATAGGAAATTCAATAAATATTTTAATGGAGTCTTTAATGTGTTGGTATTTAATAGCGATTAAAACAAAAATATATTTGTGATAAAACAGTGATTGTGTTCTTGTGACCGACATTCTAGCAGCACATCATCTGACTATCACAGACACGACCTTTCCCCTAATTCTGTCTGACCTACATCTATGCACTTGATGCACACACACACACACACACACACACACACACACACACACACACACAAGCCGTCTACACTTGTTATGATAACAAGCAAACACACACACAGTCCGTCTACACTTCTGTTATGATAACAAGCAAACACACATGCACGCACATGTGGTGATATAAAGTCAATGTGATCACTCACGGGACTTCATGTGATTCAGTGTGTGTTTGACATGTTTTTTGCCCTCTGGGAACACAGTTTGACCCAGATCCTGTTCGCTGCGTTCAGCACCTCATCTTCCCGGTGTATTTCTGCTTGTATTGTGATGCATGTGTTTGATGTAGATGCATCGCACTTTTGTGCATCAAACGAGTTGCTGCATAAGATTGTGACGGTTTCTTGTGTCCTTTGAAGGGTTTCCACACAAAGCCTCATCTCACTGACTCTGACCTTTGACCCACATGACCCAGACACTGAGTAACAGGAAATAGTCCTTCAGATTAGTGACTAAATCAATCAGACTCGTCGGAAATAAACCCACGGTTTCTTCATGAAGTCATCTTCTCATGCCCAGTGACCTTCAGGAGTAAATTACCCAGATTACTTCACTGTGTGTGTGTGTGTGGGTTGCATTGAAAGCCTGATGAGGTCATCGCATGGCAGTAACGTGACTGACGCTTCATGCTGTTCGTTTGGCACAATCTTTAACAAGGCATTTCAGCATTAAATGTCACAGTTTGGTCTCATAATCAATGAAATTTGTTGTTTAAAACCCTGTAATGTATGCATCATTAACTGTGGCAGTGATAAACATCACCAAGTTGTAACTAGGCTTGTCAATAAATCAATAAATCAAACAAAACCTTACAGCTTTTATAATCCTCTTCTGTGTTACATTTAAGAATATATGTTGATTCAGCAATATTACATATTTTAGACTTGAATAAGACATTTATCAGGTTACCATTGTTTTGAATGCATCATGATTTTGCTGATTTGAAACAGTGTATTGTGAAAAGCGCTGTACATACATGTATAAGTGGATCCCATTCATACATTTTATATGTCAAATATTCTGTATTTTGTGTTTGTGTTGTTTGATCATGAATATTTATGTCTGAGTTGGTGATTTGTGCGGGTCATGTGGGAGTAAAAGCGACAGAATCATTTCTGAACCCACTGTTACGTCCTGATCCACCTCTTCATCGTCTACATGACTCACACTGCAGCACTAAATCTTCACAGATCAGCAGTTCGATCAGTTCTCGGCCCCCTACACACGCCATTTCACCAATAATCTCTGTGTGGAATATCATCTGTAGTCGTTTTTATTTGCATAGCACTTTCCAAGGAGCTTTACATGATGTTAATGTTTATAATATCTTAATATCTCATGACTTGTAGTGGCATTTAGCAGATTTTGATGCTAGAGAGTTATGCATGGTTGTCAGGGAGTTGCTAACTCTCATTTCATTCTTAATAATCTATTTATAAAAGCATTCCATGCATTACCGTACAATCACGATCGAAAACTAAATCAACATTCAATCTTTGTCCCTCAGCAAGCACCTTAGATAACATAACGCCCCTTTCACAAGATGTAATATAAGTCTCTGGTGTCTCCAGAATGTGTTTGTGAAGTTTCAGCTCAAAATCCCCCACAGATCATTTATTATAGCTTGTCAAATTTGCCCCTATTTGTGTGTGAGCAAAAACACGCCGTTTTTGTGTGTGTCCCTTTAAATGCAAATGAGCTTCTGCTCCCGCCCCCTTTCCAGAAGAGGGCGGAGCTTCAACAGCTCAACAACAACAAAGCTGGAGAATCTCACGCAGCCAAAATGAGGATTGTCAGTAACGGTGTTCAGCCTTACATTGTTCAAACCGGAGTCGACACTGATGGAGAGACTCAGGAAGAAGTTACAACTTTTAGACGTTTCTGAATGGTTAGTGGATAAATTTATGTAGATTCAACTCATCGACTAGCATGTGCCGTCATGTTCATCTTTTGTGTTGAATTGACCCTCGTTTGTGAAGCAGTACGGCGTAAAATGACGGCATGTCAACAACACTCTACTACAACAACTCTTCCTCTTCTCTAAAGCAGCCCAACATGGCCCCGCCCCCTTTTTTGTGTGATCTCGGGGGCGGGGTTTATGTACATTTTAGGGTTTGTGATGTCACTAACCCAGGAAGAAGCTCTTTATAGTCCCTACCAGCCATTTAAAAAGTGATTTCTGTAAAAGAAAATCTCTCTCTTGCGTTGAACTTTGAGCGTAGTAAATTTGCAGATGTTGTTTATGCTCAAACAGCAACATTACACACTAACTAAAGTTAAAAAAGTGAAATCATAATCAGCCACCCCTTTAAGCATTACTCCAGTGAGGGTTACATTTGAAACATTTGTTTGTTCTCTGAAAACAAAGTGAAATTCTTCCCCCAGATTCCTTTCCTGTGCCGCGGAGCGTCCAGATGCCCAGCGTTCCTCTGCTTTCACCTGCAGGATCAGAACAGGTACGTCAAAGGCATTCTTTCCTCCAGATGTGTCCGTGTCAAACTGGAACAGGCCGGCAGTCGGATCGCTCTCCCACGGGGCCGCTTCATGGAATTCCTCAGTCTGTTTACAGCCGTAAAGTGCTTGGAGTCTGTTCTCGCGCTCGTCTAATCCCCGTTTAATGGATCCAGTTTCTGGATGTTTGGAGAAAGGGCTGCAACAGGCCTCTCTGGTAAAGCTAGTTTAAGTAAGGTAAACCTCTCCCGCTGCATTGGGCCTTCAGATTAACATGAGAACCAGAAAGAGCAGGATTAGACCTGTAGACACCTGTTGGTGATACAGCAGTTGAATTGTGAGCAAATCTGAGGTTGGGAAACACAAAGGAACGTGTTTTCCTGGACTATGCGAGAACAAAGGATGATAAGAGAGTCTTGTGAGAGTTGTTCTGGCCTGAGGAGCTCATTTCGAATAATACTGCAAACAAAGGCCGCGTTTACTAGATGTTCCCTGAGAGTCGTTCATCAGTCCAGCTTATGGAGATCAAACGGTGTGTTAGCGTTGGCGTCGAGCCTCAGAGGGTGTGAAGTATTGAATCATGGCGCAGGTCAAGCTCATCTGGCCTGAGAGGAAGAGTCTTGGCATTAGCGTCCGGTTCCCTGTGACGGGTCTCTGGGACGGGCAGCTCTTCCTGGGCGGGATCGACTGATTGTTCTCGGCTTCACTCCACCCAGACGTCTTCCTTCAGCTCAGCCCTGATGTCAATCTCTCATGCTCTACATTATAAAGAACAGGAAGTCAACTTTAATCCACTTAACCCTTCATATCCTACTGAAACACACAGACATTGTTAAGCGATATGATCTGGCTGAATTCCAACACAATCTCATTAGTATTCAGATAAAATCTTGTTTTAAGGATGTTTGTTTTGACTAAAAAAACAAGATGATAATATATAAGAACTGCATTTTATCCATTCAAAAGTTTTTAAAGGGGACCTATTATGCCCATTTTCACAAGATGTAATATAAGTCTCTGGTGTCTCCAGAATGTGTCTGTGAAGTTTCAGCTCAAAATCCCCCACAGATCATTTATTATAGCTTGTCAAATTTGCCCCTATTTGGGTGTGAGCAAAAACACGCCGTTTTTGTGTGTGTCCCTTTAAATGCAAATTAGCTGCTGCTCCCGCCCCCTTTCCAGAAGAGGGCGGAGCTTTAACAGCTCAACAACAACAAAGCTGGAAAATCTCACGCAGCCAAAATGACTAAAGTTTTCAGCCTTACATTGTTCAAACCGGAGTCGACACTGATGGAGAGACTCAGGAAGAAGTTACAACTTTTAGACGTTTCTGAATGGTTAGTGGATAAATTGATGTAGTTGCTGTGGAGTTGATTCAACTCATCCACTAGCATGTGCCGTCATGTTCATCTTTTGTGTTGAATTGACCCTCGTTTGTGAAGCAGTCCGGCGTAAAATGACGGCATGACAACAACACTCTACTACAACAACTCTTCCTCTTCTCTAAAGCAACCAACATGGCCCCGCCCCCTTTGTTGCGTGTTCTCGGGGGCGGGGTTTATGTAAACAGCTCAACAACAACAAAGCTAGAGAATCTCACGCAGCCAAAATGACAATTGTCAGTAACAAAAAATACGGTAAAAATGTGAAATATTATTACAATTTAAGATAGCTGTTTTCTATGCCAATATATAGTAAACTTTAATTTATATCCTGTGATCAAAGCTGAATTTTCAGCATCATTACTCCAGTCTTCAGTCACATGATCCTTCAGAAATCATTCTAATATGATGATTTGCTGCTCAAGAAGCATGTCTTATTATTATCAATGTTAGTTCATATTTTTGTGGAAACCATGATACATTTCATTTTTCAGGATTCTTTTTTAATGACCTCTGACCCCAAACTTTTAAACTTTAGTGAATTTCATGAAAATAAAAGTATGCCGTTTACTAGGTACTGTGTTGAAAGATAATATGCTTTGAAAGATATTCAGTAGCAAGTAAACTAGATAACCAGGAGCAGAACTGGAAATTCTGCTTTAGTTTTTTGAGGCTTTGTAATATTGAATCTTTAGCACTTTTGGATGGACAGTTTACAAACATTTAATCAAGTTTCTACAGTGTTTTTTGGATCGACGCTGCGGTGTGATGATTTGAGAGACCTTTTCTGTTCAAATCACGTTTCAGCGAGACACTTGAGTGTAAATGTCGACACAATCAAATTCCCATTGAAGAAAACACCAGGAATGTTCTCGTCCAGTCTAAAGCACCGTGATGACAGCAGACTTTATTCCAGTATTTACAGTTGTTCCCGATGATGTGTTTCCCATGGGAAGGTGTTGTTTTCAAGTGAGCGTGAGGATGGATGGGAACTCTCAGCTTGACCTCCTTACAGAATGTTTACAAAGTGCCCAATCACATGATCCATTAGCTGACACTCTTATTGGCTACCTGTGGAGAGACTGTTTGTGTGAGTCACGGCAGGAGAAAAATTACACGTTTTTTCCAGTAATCTGCATTAAAACAGACGTGTCGTCTGGAGATCTTGAACGGGAACAAATAATTAACATGCACTTAATCATTTTATGACAAAACAATGTAAAATCATCTGTAATCTGATCAGTATATTGAGCATCTTCTGTAATTTAATCATGCAAAAATAAGGAAGCATTTGATGAATAACAGGGGAATATCAGGTCATCCTTTGATCGCGCTCGGACAAACACCTTCCCTACGGTCAGCAGTCATAAATCTGTTTCTCTTTACGCGTCACACCTATTATTTCAGACTTGACATGGCCTCCGTCCAGCATAAACAAACGACACACCAAGGAACTTAGGAGTGGTGCAAGAGGAAGCCCCTCTTACACTGTGTGTGTGTGTTAGACGGTGAGTTGCTCAAGTCCAGAACAGTAGGTCATGAGCGTGTGTGGCCCTTCTTCAGATCTACGTTAAATCATAACGTGTGCGGCTGGTCATGGGAATGTGGTCAAACGCCTGGACCAGCTGCTGTTCACCAGGAAAACTCCCTTTTTTTGAAGCACGTTCTTTTGTCTTATGTGAGAATCTCAGTTTTCGGTGTTATTAGATATGGCACGGTTTGAAGCAAATGCATTAGTTGACCTAAAAATCACAATTCTAGCATTATTTACTCACCCTCAGGTTCTCCTTTCATAGTGACCATGACTGTCTAAAAAGAACAAAGATGTCTTCATATCAGTGACGTCAAACCTGATGCATCGTTTTTAAAATCTGAATGCGAATGAGGATATAATTTTAGAGCTCATAATGAATTCATTTTTGCCCTGTTCCTCATACAATAATATCTTTCAGAAGACTTTCGGGTGCTTTTATGTGGGATTTTTTGGAACTTGTAACTATGAACTTCTTGTTGTATGGAAATGCAATTCCTAAAAATACATTTTGTGTTCCAGCGAAAAATAACAGCGCAAGCGTTTGGAACAGCATGAGAGTGAATCAGGGTTATTATCGTTAACTAAAACTATTTTAAAATGTAAAGAGTACAAGTACAAGAGACTTAAAAAGGCCCTATTTTGTTAAAAGAAGTAAAAAGAATTTGAAAATACCTTTGCAGCGAATATCCTGACTCCATCCACACTGCTGAGAGTGTCGTTAAGATAAAACTGCGCGCTTTTCTCTCAATAACAAAATAAACACACAACAAAATAGAGATGTGGATATATTTGCACCAGCTCTATGATTTTCCAGCTTCATGTTGAAAGATGAGGTCATTAAAATTACACTGTTATGATAGACTGATTATTTCAAACTATAGATCTGACTATGTGATTCTATAGTTTGAATAAATCCCTTTTCTTTGTACGACATGTTGACATTACAGTACAGAAAGGCTCTTTCTGCATTATCCTGAACATAACACCGTGTCCTAACTAAACGCGATGCAATACGATTCCAGCGACAAGCAATATACAAAGACGCAACACGACTCTGAGACACAATAATGTCAATCAAAAATCACATCCAATCAGAAGAGCGCGTAGGCGGGCTCTCTCGGCAAGCTCCTGGCACTCGTAACGAAATAATCAAATTCATATGGAGTCAAATTAATGCCTTAAAGTTTTGCACAAAAAATAAAGTTTTGCAAAACACAAAAAAAGAATTGAGCAATAAAAAAATGTTTTGCAAACAAAAATAAAGAATTGCAAAGGAAAAATAAAGTATTGAGCGGAAAAAAATAAGTTTTGCAAACAAAAATAATAAATTGCAAAATAAAATAAAGTAGTGCAAAAATAAAAATATAATCAATTACAAAAATCAATGACAGCTGTAATCCTATTTTATCTTTGCCACATATTTTTCATGCTCAAACCGACTAAATCATTTGCAACGCTCATTTTATTCTGCGTTTCAGTCAAGCGTGCGCTCACGATACCGGTTTTCCTTTGCGCTGCACTTTTCTGTGCGGTTCTCTTTATGGCACTGGTTTGACGTGGGGGTGGAGTCAAGAAACGGGGGCACGCCCCCGCGAAATGCATTGGAGGGGAACGTAATCGGCGACAGGTGAAATAATTCTTTGAAATGGTTAAAAATAATGAATGGTTTGTTTTTGTTGGTTTGTTTAGCATATGTTGTCGCCGATTACGACCTCCTCCAATGCATTTCTTATAGTAATATGACCCGTTGCACTCTGTCTCACTGCCTGTATCCACTTTTGTGTCCTTAAACATAAATTTTTTGGGGTCGACAGCTTATAAAAACCTATTTCTGGGTTTTTTAGCTTGTTAGTTGTGCATTGTCACACAGCAGCTTTTAGGCATTGTTCTGTTTTTTGTAATGAGTCAGAAAAGACAAGAAGGCAGCCTCACGCAATACAAAGTCAATGGAGACGGTTGGATTGTTTTTCCCCCGGTGGGCGTGGTTTTCAGATTATAATAAATGCGCTCTGTGTCTATGCTTGATCTGTTCTGTTGCGATCTGCGTCTCCTGCCGATGACGTGTTTCGCGGGGGCGTGTCCCCTTTTCTTGACTCCACCCCCACATCAAACCAGTGCCATAAAGAGAACCGCACAGAAAAGCGCAGCGCAAAGGAAAACCGGTATCGTGAGCGCACGCTTGACTGAAACGCAGAATAAAATGAGCTTTGCAAATGGTTTAGTAGGTTTGAGCATGAAAAATATGTGGCAAAGATAAAATAGGATTACAGCTGTCATTGATTTTTGTGATTGATTATATTTTTATTTTTGCACTATGTTATTTTATTTTGCAATTTATTATTTTTGCTTGCAAAACTTATTTTTTCTGCTCAATACTTTATTTTTCCTTTGCAATTCTTTATTTTTGTTTGCAAAACATTTTTTTATTGCTCAATTCTTTTTTCTTTTTTTTTTGCAAAACTTTATTTTTGTGCAAAACTTTAAGGCATTAATTTGACTCCATAAATTCATTAATATTACACAATTTTAACATTATTAAAAATACATACGGAGTTACTGAAACAATCTTTGTCATGGAATACATTTGTCTGTTCATAATGAGTAGACAGTTTGAACGTTCTTGTTTCCTTTTATTTATTTTGAAAATCTGAGGTGAATTATCCATTGTTGCTTTCAATTCGGTTATAAAAGACGCACAAAATGATATTCAAACTCACATTAGACACGCTTTTAACATTAAATAAAGCACATAAACATTACCTGAGATTTTCATTGCCATACTTTGTGTTGTTGTTCCAGCCGCGACTTAAAAAAAAAATAGAAACCGTTTCTAGAATCATCGTGTGTCGCCGTCGCGGCTAGTTAGGACAAAAACTCAGATTAACATGGAAAAGATACCTTTTACTTTAAAGATACGTTTTGCCGAGTCGCGTCGCGTCTGGTTAAGACACGGTGTAAGCGTTTGTCTCTTGTGTCATAGAATGGAGGAAAAACTCTCGGAAGCGCGCATAACCGTCACATCCATTTGATTTTCCCGCAAAAATGTCCAGAGTCCTTAATATAAACATCAAAGACTATAGAATAACACACGGCGTCACTCCTATTGTTTTGAATGGGAGAAAGTGCAACGCGCAGTATGGCAGAATAAGTCCCGCCTTCTAAATAAGAGCCAGTCGCCGTTTGGTAAAGTCATCGCGTCACCGCAGCGGCCGTTAGAAGCTCCGGTTTCTATAGAAACAGTCAGACTCGCGCCTCCAAAATAAGGCACAAGAGATGCGCATTTAGGACTGCGCATGCTTGATCCAACCTGAAAAATACTGTTTTTTTGTCATGATTCAATTACAAAATTTATGAGACAGTTGTTGTCAGATTTCATTGGTGATTTCATATACGAAATTTAATCGAAAGCTTTGGAGAATTTGATGTTTCCCCATTCAAAGAAATAGGAGCTGCACTTGCATGCCTGAGAGGCGTTTCAAAGATGGCCGCCGAGTGACATGACTCTTAAAGGGACTTTAGGTGCGTCCCAATTCGCGTACTTGTGCACTATTCTATGACGTTTTTAAGTATAAATAGTGCAAGTAGTGCATTCACACTGAAAATTCCAAAAAGAAAAAGTGCACGAAGTGTGGAATGTTGGACACTTCCTGCACTCAACTGTCGCAAAGCTTTAATTACGTAGAGGAGGGGGAGGGGGTATCGGACTCCGTTGTTAAATGACAAAATAACCTTATACAATTCACGCACTACATGGATGCATACATAGTGCATAAGTACATAGCGTATAAGTGCATAGTGTATAGTGTGTCGTTTGGGATGCAACTTTTGTAAACTTCAGTCTACAGGCTGTCATAGACAACCAAGGAAGGCAGGGAAGGTCCTGTTTTTTAAGTTTAGTTACAAAAGATGCTAAATGAGTTACTTGAAAATGCTTAATACATATAGCCCCTTTAACATGAAAACAAAATGTGTATATATATATATATATATATATATATATATATATATATATATAAAACAAATTCAAAATATTAATAAAAACTATAATGCCGTGAATATTCAGCAGTATCCAATAATATATTAATTGAATGTTGTGCTTTAAATCTAATTAACTTTATTCAAATTCAATTTTATCCATTAAGAATTGATGTGATGTGGGCGTTTTATATCTGAATGTTTCTCCTCTCCTAAAACTATTTGGCCTAAATGACATCAGCTGAACAGGAACGTCGATCGTTTCCGAGATGAAGTAAGTTATTACATGTTGATGAATGATTATGAAGACAAACATGTTTCTCTTTAGAATAACGTCACTGGTGAATCATTCACAATAAGAGAAGGAACGTGAATTAAGAGAGTAAATAGAGTAGATTTATGTTGACTTGAACAGTATTTGAATGAACAGTCGAACCCAAGGAACTCTGGGTGGTCAGAATGGGCGTGTCTGGTGGGACAAAAGAGGATTGAAAGAGTGAGAAGGAAGACGGGATGAAGATTGGCCTTGCTTCTCACGGCGGTGGCCCGATGTTGGTCTGGCACAGGAAATTCCTGTGCTTGTTGCGACTCCGCAGAGATTCCACTTCCTGTGGAGGTTCAGCAGCTCTTCAATCAGCTGAGGTCAGAAAGCAACAGTGCCATCTGACAGACCACCTTCTGCTGTCTTCTGGAACATATATATATATATATATATATATATATATATATATATATAGGTGGTTGCCAGGGTGTGTGTGTGTGTTTTAGTTTTAAGCAGGACACCAGCAGGCCTGCGGTTTCTGTCAGGCTTTATCTCACATGCATTTCACGCGGATCTTATTACACCCCAAGACATTTACAAGCATTTTCCTTCTTCAGGAAGCAGAATTCCTTTCCTAATGATGACACACATTCACCGAGGAATCCGGCCTGAGAATCCTCCATATCATTGAGGTAATACTGACTCATTATGCATGTAAAATCATATTCTAAAGAGCAGCAAACACACAGAATACCAAGCGCCCACATTCATGGTCTGCATTAGGATCACTGAGTTTCTCATCATTGATGTTGATGCATTTACACACACTGACAGGAAAATGTTATGTAATATTAAACTGCATGAAATAACATTTGACAATAACGAGAAGCACATGCTCTTTCTGCCGAGCATTTTCGTGATGTATTCATTTATTATGGCTCTTTATGCATTTCATCAGAAACTAAACAAGAAGGCCCTGCGGCAGCAGAAGTTTGAGAAATGCCTTCCATCATTCCGGAGCAAAACGAGGTACCACCCATACAACACAACCCGCCCAACACATCCGACTAACCCTGTACCGGGTCAGTGCCAACAACATGTAGAAACAATCTGTCGTTTCCTTGGGTTTCCACCTCATACTTTGTTGCAGGTTTGTTGGAACAGCGTCTTGTGTAATCAAATGCAATAAATTTTCCTGTGCGAAACAAACAAACAGTGTTAAATGTGCGTTTTATGGCAGCGGTGCAGATGTTTTCCATCACTGAATGGCAGAATCCAAACATTCAACTTCAAAAGCGTTAGATAAGATCTGAGTCTAAGAGCTCAGCTGATCTTGCCTTCCAAGCAGAGTCAAAGCAAACATGGGTGTCAAACTTTATTTGGAGTTAAAAGTTTGTCAAATGAACTTAAATGCTTCTCAGTGTGACGGTGTACTGAATATATTCACTTGAATCTGTGAAATAGTTTAATAATGTTGACTTGATTGTTGAAATGTAATGTTAGACGAGACCTCTAGGGTCAAAAAGCGAATGTGGAGCTTTTGGAAAATCTGCCATTTCCAACATATCCCACATCTCTGATTGAGGGTTTCCATACTAATACTCTCTGCCAGACAATAAAAGGGTTTGGATTCATTTGTGCGCAGCTAAATCATAAGAGGAATCGTCAATATGCACATTTTCGTTATTTGTTGAGCTTCTCCAGACATGGAAAATTTGTGGGTGTGGAAAATGTTTTGGGCAATGAATTTGTTTTGCAGTAATGGCAGAAAACACATTGGTGAGGACAGTCTGTCTAATAAAGACAGATCTCTGTTGATGATGAGAGCATTTTTTGTTTACTATGTGTTTAAAAGCATAGTTAAAGTTGGCATGAAAGGGAAGTTGCGCTGCTCTTTTCTTCCCTATTGTGTCGTATATCTGAGTGAAATGCTTCTGGAACAAGAACAAATATAAGGCGGGGCTTCATTTTGTCCGTGGCGAATTGATTGGATGGTTGTGGATCTCATGTGAGTGACAGGTTGCCACGCCCTCGTCATCAGAGAAGAGAAGAGATGCTGCAAGAGGGAGAGGAAGTTATTCTGGTTCAAGATTATGAGACACATGAATTTAACACAATAATGATGATATGCACCAATAAATCATTTATAATAAACACTGCAATATTCCATTAAAAACAAGAATTGCCCATTTTGATTAGATGGTGACTTTAAAAGTATCTTTCTCTATAAACAGCTATTCAAAATGAATATGAAAAAAATGCATGCTACATAAAAAATGATAACTGTTTAATTTTTTATTAAAGAAGATGTTAGCTTGGACTTATTGCTGCTGCTGCTGCTGCTGCTGCTCTTGGTTATTGCTGCTGATACTGCTGTTATTGCTGCTGCTGCTGTGGGTTATTGCTGCTGATGCTGTGGGTTATTGCTGCTGATGCTGTGGGTTTTTGTTGCTGCTGTTGTTGGTTATTGCTGCTGATGCTGTGGGTTATTGCTGCTGCTGTTGTGGGTTATTGCTGCTGCTGTTGGTTATTGTTGCTGCTGTTGTTGGTTATTGCTGCTGCTGCTGTTATTGTTGCTGATGCTGTGGGTTATTGCTGCTGCTGTTATTGCTGCTGATGCTGTGGGTTATTGCTGCTGCTGTTATTGCTGCTGCTGCTGTGGGTTATTGTTGCTGCTGTTGTTGGTTATTGCTGCTGCTGCTGTTATTGCTGCTGATGCTGTGGGTTATTGCTGCTGCTGTTGGTTATTGCTGCTGCTGTTATTGCTGCTGCTGCTGTTGGTTATTGCTGCTGCTGCTGTTATTGCTGCTGATGCTGTTGGTTATTGTTGCTGCTGTTGTTGGTTATTGCTGCTGCTGCTGCTGCTGCTGTTATTGCTGCTGATGCTGTGGGTTATTGCTGCTGATGCTGTGGGTTATTGCTGCTGCTGTTGGTTATTGTTGCTGCTGTTGTTGGTTATTGCTGTCATTGTTGCTGCTGCTGCTATTGATGCTGCTCTTGGTTATTGCTGCTGATGGTTATTGCTGCTGCTGATGCTGTTATTGTTGCAGTTGTTATTGCTGCTGCCGTTATTGCTGCTGATGCTGTGGGTTATTGCTGCTGCTGCTGTTATTGCTGCTGATACTGTGGGTTATTGCTGCTGCTGCTGTTATTGCTGCTGCTGTTGGTTATTGCTGCTGATGCTGTGGGTTATTGCTGTTGCTGTTGGTTATTGTTGCTGCTGTTGTTGGTTATTGCTGTCATTGTTGCTGCAGCTGCTATTGTTGCTGCTCTTGGTTATTGCTGCTGCTGCTGCTGCTGCTGTTGGTTATTGTTGCAGCTGTTATAGCTGCTGCCGTTATTGCTGCTGATGCTGTGGGTTATTGCTGCTGCTGCTGCTGCTGTTATTGCTGTTGATGCTGTGGGTTATTGCTGCTGTTGTTGGTTATTGTTGCTGCTGTTGGTTATTGTTGCTGCTGTTGTTGGTTATTGCTGCTGCTGCTGCTGCTGCTGTTATTGCTGTTGATGCTGTGGGTTATTGCTGCTGCTGTTGGTTATTGCTGTCATTGTTGCTGCTCTTGGTTATTGCTGCTGCTGCTGTTGGTTATTGTTGCAGCTGTTATTGCTGCTGCCGTTATTGCTGCTGCTGCTGTTATTGCTGCTGATACTGTGGGTTATTGCTGCTGCTGCTGCTGCTGTTATTTTTGCTACTCTTGGTTATTGCTGCTGTTATTGGTTATCGCTGTTGTTGTTACTGCTGCTGATGTTATTGTTGCTGCTCTTGGTTATTACTGCTGCTGCTGCTGTTATTGCTGCTGTTGTGGGTTATTGCTGCTGCTGCTGCTGCTGCTGTTATTGCTGCTGATACTGTGGGTTATTGCTGCTGCTGCTGCTGCTGTTATTTTTGCTACTCTTGGTTATTGCTGCTGTTATTGGTTATCGCTGTTGTTGTTACTGCTGCTGATGTTATTGTTGCTGCTCTTGGTTATTACTGCTGCTGCTGCTGTTATTGCTGATGCTGTGGGTTATTGCTGCTGCTGCTGCTGCTGCTGTTATTGCTGCTGATACTGTAGGTTATTGCTGCTGCTGCTGTTATTTTTGCTACTCTTGGTTATTGCTGCTGTTATTGGTTATCGCTGTTGTTGTTACTGCTGCTGATGTTATTGTTGCTGCTCTTGGTTATTACTGCTGCTGCTGCTGTTATTGCTGCTGCTGTGGGTTATTGCTGCTGCTGCTGCTGGTATTGCTGCTCTTGGTTATTGCTGCTGTTGCTTATTGCTGCTGCTCTTGGTTATTGCTGTTATTGCTCCTGCTGATGGTTATTGCTGCTGCTGCTGCTGTTATTGTTGCTGCTCTTGGTTATTGCTGCTGCTGCTGCTGCTGTTGGTTATTGTTGCAGATATTATTGCTGCTGCTGTTGTTTCTGCTGTTGGTTATTGTTGCTGCTGTTATTGCTACTGATGTTATTGCTGCTGCTGTCAGTGTTATTGCTGCTGTTGCTGCAGAACAAGTACAGGACTTGCTACTACAAATACATACACAGCGCACTGCTGTGAGCAAGTAAGACATGCTGCTGCTTTACAATATAGCGTACATGAATTACCTGTCACAGATCTATACAGGTGGAGCTGGGGAAGGTGGAGGTTTTCTGAAAGTGTGCTGAAACTGCTACAGCAAATGCTACGGCAAATGCTGACAATGTATTTGAAGGTTGAGCAGCGAGCTCATTGGCTACTGATACAGCTGGAACCAATCAGTTGTGCCCTATAGAGAACGATGTGATTGCAAGCAGATTGAGTTAAGGACCTATCAGCCTGCGCCATCTAGAGTTTCATGACAGAACTTTGTTATTAAATGTAACATTTTGAAGAATTAAAACTAATGCAGGTTTTTCTTGTAAAATGTACTCCAATAATCTTCAGCTTCAAAAAATCATTTTTACAGTGTACGTAGAGCATGCTGTATTCTCTGTCTAGACTAAGCTGTTTGCACCATTCGCTGACACTGAAATGATGCACTGATGTGCGTTGAACCTTTGGAGCCACTTGTGGAGTCAGTCGGACAGCGATTTACTGCCCGACTTGATCCCCCTCCATCATCTGGAGCAGAATTACACCGGAATCTGCACTCTGTCATTCCAGACCGACTCAGACGTTTTCCTGGAGCGGACGCAATTTAACTGTGGTTGGCACCGGACTGAGAGTATTGAGATGAAAAGATCCTGTGCTACTCATATTTATGAATAAGGTCTGAACTCACTGAAGTGCTGCTGCTTTATGTATAATAATAATAATTACACTCATGAGCAAACCCATTGCTGTGTAAAGTGCAACCCTTGACATTTATATGAAAGTGGTTAGTAAACAAGTCATGAAATCCAGACGCTTAATGACAGTGTGTTAATGTTAAGGAGTTGTTTGCTCTGTTTCACATGGTCATGATAAGTCATCACAGGCGCTCCCGACTCGAAGGTTTTTCAAAAAAGTGAGACGCCACGTTTAGGCTAAATTCTTATCCCAGAATGCATAGCATGTTGAGAGTTTGAGAAATGGTTTATTGGTAGATATATTTTGTTGAATACTGAAAGATACACTGAAAATAATGATGCAGGATTTAGTAGTAAATTTCTGACTAAAAATATGAAAACAGTACATTCATACATTTTAGATTTGATCCAATTCAGCTTTTGGGGTTCCATCGGGATGCTGACTTTGAAGACAGTTCACTAGGATTTGGAACAAAGCCATTGTGTAGTAAGTCGATAGCGTTGTTTTACTGTTTGTGTGTTCTTGTTTACAATGTAGGTATGAATGGAAGCTTGTTTCTGCCATGGAATAAAAAAGGTAACCTGAGCCTTTTTATCTCTCAGTTCTAACTTTTTTCTTGCGTTTATATCTTACAATTCTGAGAAAATAGTCAGAACTGGGGGGTATAAATTCTGTGGCAGAAGCAAGCTTCCATAGGAATCTATGCCAGTGCTTCAGATGAGCCGTATTTGATGGTATGGAAAGCCGCTGATACTGGAATGCACTGCCTGTTGAAGGAAAGGGTGTGGATACAATTACTGCACAAATGACTTGTTATTGCCCTGCAAACTGTAATTACTTCTGACATAGTTTGGCTCAGATGCTCAAGAGCGCCACAGGCATATTCCATTAGCACTGGGCTCTTGGGTTTGTTCGATTGTTTGTTTTTAACGTAGAGGACGGCATGCAGTCTTGGCTTTTCCTCACTTCTGGTGGCTTACGATCTTATCTCTTATCTCTTGAATACCCAGAGAAATGGCTCAGGTGTTGTTTTCCAGGCAGACTTCATCATATTTTACTTTCAACCAAAGTTTGGCCCCTTTATTAATGGCCCCAGCAGGTGTTTGACTGGACTGAAGCATGAACTCTCTGGGAAAACTTGCTTTTGAAACACTTTTGTGCAGCAAGTAAAACATGTAATGACACTTTCAAGTCAGTTTTTCATGTTCTGAAGAAAATATCTGCCTGAGCAAAACTTACTTCCGTAGTCATTTATATGTGTTCTAGGTGGGTCAAAATGCATGAACAGCTTGTCTACATAGAAAGCAACATTTGGTTCTAGAAGTAAAAGTCACATATAGGGAAACTGATTTCCATAACTTATAGACAGACCTACTGTAAGCTACGAGGTTGTTAATTGATGGTATATGTTTATGTTGAAGACAACAGCCCATAAGTTTTTTTTTTTTTTTTTTAAATAATCATGCTTAACAGCAGAATGGTGAAAATCTCCATTACCCATGATTCTGCAGAGAAATCTCCACCAATCAGAGAATTAAAACAAGCAAATCGTGTCAAAAGACCCAATGAAGTGACAGTCAGTTTCCATACGGTCTCAAAATATTTTATGCATATTTTGCAATAAACTTCAAATATGTTGTTTCTATGTACACAGTCAACATCTTTTAATCAATAGTTTCATATTTCTTTGTAATGTTGTGATATGAAATTTGGATCATGGTTTATAACTCTACATATACTTGAGAAGCAAAATGGTAGTAGTGATGATTGCTGCTAATTTACACACATCCCACGGTACGCTCTCTGATAGCAGCACCTGCTCTTTATGTGCAGTTCGACGGCTAGAGTTTCTGTAGAGGTTATATGTGTTCTGTATAGTCTCGACTGAAAGACCCCCATGTGTAATTGTTTCAGACGGAGGGGAGTGAATGCGGGAGACTCTCTCTCTCTAGGCCATGGGGCTTTCCTGGAAAAACTGTTGAAGTGAAGCAGATATAAGACTAATTGGCCTGTCTCCCTCCAGCCCGACTGCCTGCCGAGGCTTTCAGTCCGGCCCGAATAACTCAAGCATGGGAAACTGTCTAGATGATACACTCGTTTTGTCTTCATGTGCATTTGGCATGTCTGAGATCAAAGAAAAGAATACAGTTATTATAGGAATTTGTAGTGCACAATGATTACAAGAATAACAAGGTATTAAATCATAGTTGAAGATGTGTACTTACAATCAGTGACCAGAATAGCATGAGTCTTGAGGGTGGACTCTTCATTTGAGACCGGAGGACAACAACCAGAACACTAGGCATGATTTGAGCAAAAAATCATGATTTTTCTGAAAAAAAAAAAAAGTGATTTAACATGCATAAATAAATAAATGAGATTTGCTCTGCTTGCTTGTATGGCTGCACATTTTGCCCAAAAATGTTGTGATAATGTAATGATTGCATGTCAACACTTGTGTCAAGTTCATCTGAGTGCATTTGTTGTGTGTTTCATGTGTGTGTGTCTCCCGCCCGGTGACGACACACATGTGGCTCTCATGGGTGTGATTGTGTGACTTTTCACAGAAAGTCCCATAACCTCACACCATTAGGTTCTTAACATATATTTGTATTTCAGTCAGTAGAAGGTTATGAAGCTCTGATGATATCTGATGCGTCCATATACAGTAGCACTGGGTGAATTGATTCGACAGCAACTTAAACTCAGAAATTGCTAGTAAATGTCACAAATAATAACAAATTGAGTTGTATCCAGCTGCTATGGTAATTTAACAGATTTTTAGCACATTGCTATGCAGTTGCTAGAGAATTATGGGGTGTTTCCAGGGCGTTGCTAAGTTACTAAGCTGTTGAGAGTGATTGCCAGGGTGTTTTTTACAAAGTTTCTAAGGTGATGTGAGCTTCTCTTCTTTTTTCTTTTTTTTTTAAAGGAAATTGCTATACAGTTGTCAGGGTGTTGCTATGTGGTTGCTAACATGATGACAGTGTTTTTTTATGTTGCTGTGTATTTGTTAGGGTGTTCCTGTTGGTTTCTGGGACATTGCTATCCAGGTTCTATGCAGTTGCTAGAGTATTATGGGGTATTCCCAGGGCATTGCTAAGTTACTAGGCAGAGTGGTTACCAGGGTGTTTCCAATCAGTTTCTAAGGTGATATGAGTTGTTTTACATTGCTATGCAGTTGCCAGGGTGTTGCTATGTGGTTGCTAAGATGATCTCAGTGGTTTTTATGTTGCTATGTGTTTGTTAGGGTGTTCCTTTTGGTTTCCTGGACATTGCTATCCAGTTAATATGCAGTTGCTAGGGCATTATGGAGTGTTTCCAAGGTGTTGCTAAGTTACTAGGCTGTTAAGAGTGGTTACTTGGTTGTTTCCAATAAGTTTCTAAGGTGATGTGAGTTGTTTTACATTGCTATGCAGTTGCCAGAGTCTTGCTATGTGGTTGCTAAAATGATCTCAGTAGTTTTTATGTTGCTATGTGTTTGTTAGGGTGTTCCTGTTGGTTTCCTGGACATTGCTATCCAGTTGCTATGCAGTTGCCAGTGTACCCTGACCTTTGACCTCAGACAGGTTCTGTTGACCTAAGGTCACAGTGTAATGTAGTACCTGTTCACTAGATACGTTGCTATGTGGTTGCTAGGTTGTCACTTTGGATAAAAGCATCTGCTAAATGAATAAATGTAATGTAATTTTGGAATCATGTGGATTTCATTGAGCAGCGTGTGTTCTTAAGGTGTTGTACAGTTGGGGTGTCTCCAGGGTGTTGCTATGTTACTAAAGTGAAATGTTTTTTTAGTACATTCTTAGACTGTTGAGAGTGGTTGCCAGAGTTTTCTACCTAGTTTCTAAGGTGATGCGAGTTTTATGCGGTTGCCAGGGTGTTGCTATGTATTTGCTAAGATGACGTCAGTGGTTTTTAGCACATTGCTATGCAGTTGCTAGAATATTATAGGGTGTTTCCAGGGTGTTGCTAAGTTACTAGTCTGTTAAGAGTGGTTACTAGGTTGTTTCCAATACGTTTCTAAGGTGATGTGAGTTGTTTTACATTGCTATGCAGTTGCCAGGGTGTTGCTATGTGGTTGCTAAGATGATCTCAGTAGTTTTTATGTTGCTATGTGTTTGTTAGGGTGTTCCTGTTGGTTTCCTGGACAATGCTATCCAGTTGCTATGCAGTTGCCAGAGTATTATGGGATGTTTCCAGGGCATTGCCAAGTTACAAGGCTGTTGAGAGTGGTGTTTCTTCTCAGTTTCTAAGGTAATATAAGTTTTTCTTTTAAGTACATTGCTATGCGGTTGCCAGGGTGTTGCTATGTGGTTGCTAAGATGATGTCAGTGGTTTTTAGCGTGTTGCTATGTGTTTGTTATGGTGTTCCTGATGGTTGCTTGGGCATTGCTCTCCAGTTTCTATGGTAATTTGACTGATTTTTAGCACATTGCTATGCAGTTGCAAGAGAAGTATGGGGTGTTTCCAGGGAATTGCTAAGTTACTAGGCTGTTGAGAGTGCAAGCACACACTGAAAAAGAATGTTCTTCATAAGAAATTGTTAGTAAATGTCAAATAATTACAAAGAAACAGCAAGTAACACATTGAATTAAAAATGCAAATTGTAAGTAGAAAGACTAGAAATAGTATTGTCTTATAAAATGCACTCCAATAATTTTTTGTTTTAGTTTTAACTTTGAAAAATCATTTTTATAGTGCATACTGTCAGGTAAAGTAAAGAAAAGGAATGTTCTTGGGTTGATGAATCATGTGTTTTCATGGAGAATATTTGTGTTGCATCATCAAAGAATTGGCTAAAAGCTTCATTGTTCTAGAAAGAGCCGGTAAAATGACATCAGCCACGTGATAAACTACATTTTCACAGTGAGTCATTGTGCACAACGCAACATGCAACTGCACTAATAACTCAAACTTCAAAATTAAAAAGAGGTCCATGTCTATGTCAGTCTACGTTTTGGTTGCTCTAATCCTTTATATCTGTAGCGCTTTATACAGTACAGATTATTTCAAAGCAACTTCACATTAATGCATCAATTTCAGCCCTAATAGTGCAAAGTTCATCAATTATGAAGCGCCATTTACAAATAAAAAGGACAAGCATCATGCAGAAAGTGTTTCATGATTGAATCCGAATGATAAATGTGGAATCTTCTCAGCTGCATCATGATATCATTCCCAAAGCAAATAGAAAGTACTTTCCCTGCAGATATTTACCCTCCCTTTACATCTTCTGTGTATGAATCACTCGCATCGCTCAATAAAAACAGCATATTTCACACACAATGGCCTCATTGAGAGCAGCGGCCAACGGTTCGCTCGCCTCTTCATCATTCCCGCGTTCTTGACGGTCGAGTTCATGCCTGTTGATTTCCTAAATAGAGGTCAGACGCTTTGATAGACGGCGACCTCGGTTGAGAGAGACAGACTGAATCTGGCACAGACCAGAGAAGCGCTTGTCTCCACATGCCAAAGAAAAAGAGAAAGTTTTTCCATTTTATTTCAAATGAAACACTGGCTGAGCATTTGGATCTGATGCTCACTGTGAGCATCGTAATGTACCCTGACCTTTGACCTCAGACAGGTTCTGTTGACCTAAGGTCACAGTGTAATGTAGTACCTGTTCACTAGATACGTTGCTATGTGGTTGCTAGGTTGTCACTTTGGATAAAAGCATCTGCTAAATGAATAAATGTAATGTCATTTTGTAATCATGCGGTTTTCATAGAGCAGCGTGTGTTCTTAAGGTGTTCTACAGTTGCTAGAGCATTATGGGGTGTCTCCAGGGTGTTGCTATGTTACTAAAGTGAAAGTAACAGTAACCGTAAACAAGTGAAATGTTTTTTTTAGTACATTCTTAGACTGTTGAGAGTGGTTGCCAAAGTGTTCTACCTAGTTTCTAAGGCAGAACCCCGGTTGCCAGGGTGGTGCTATGTATTTGCTAAGATGACGTCAGTGGTTTTTAGCACATTGCTATGCAGTTGCTAGAGTATTATAGGGTGTTTCCAGGGTGTTGCTAAGTTACTAGTCTGTTAAGAGTGGTTGCCAGGATATTTCTTTCTAGTTTCTAAGGTAATATGAGTTTTTTTTAAGTACATAGTGATATGGTTGGTAGGGTGTTGCTATGTAGTTGCTAAGATGATGTCATTGGTTTTTATGTTGCTATGTGTTTGTTAGGGTATTCCTGTTGTTTCCCTGGGTATTACTATCCGGTTGCTATGGTAATTTGATTGATTTTTAGCACATTGCTATGCAGTTATTGGGGAATTATGGGGGTTTTCCAGGGCGTTGCTAAGTTACTAGGATGTTGAGAGTGGTTGCCAGGGCGTTGCTACCCAGTTTCTAAGGTGATTCAAGTAGTTTATTTGTCATTTGCACAGCTTACACAGGGTATGCTGGGTATTCAAATGCTTAAGTCATGAGGTTTTTTTATAAGTACATTGCTATGCGGTTGCCATGTTGTTGCTATGTGGTTGCTAAGATGATGTCTGTGTTTTTTAGCATGTTGCTATGTGTTTGTTGTTGGTGTTCCTGCTGGTTGGCTGTTGAGAGTGATTGCCAGTACTTTTCTATCCAGTTTCTGTGAGTTTTTTTTTTAAGTGCATAGTGATATGGTTGGCAGGGTGTTGCTATGTGGTTACTAAGATGATGTCAGTGGTTTTTATGTTGATATGTGTTTGTAAGGGTGTTCCTGTTGGTTGCCTGGGAATTGTTATCCAGTTGCTAATTTGACTTATTTTTAGCACATTGCTATAAAGTTACTAGAGAATTATGGGGTGTTTCCAGGGCGTTTTTCTAAGTTACTAGGCTGTTGAGAATGGGTGCCAGATTGTTGCTACCCTTTTTATAAGCTGATGTGGGTTTTTTTTTTTTTTTTAAGTATATTCCGATGTGGTTTGCACGGTGTTGCTATGTGGTTGCTAAGATGATGTCAGTGGTTTTTAGCACATTGCTTTGAAGTTGCTAGCGTATTATAGAGTGTTTCCAGGGCGTTGCTAAGTTACTAGTCTGTTGAGAGTGATTGCCAGGGCATTGCTACCCAGTTTCTAAGGTGATTCAAGTAGTTTATCTGTCATTTGCACAGCTTATACATAGTGTGCTGGGCATTCAAATGCTTATGCCATGAGTTTATTTTACATTGCTATGCGGTTGGCAGGGTGTTACTACAGTATGTGGTACAGTGTGGTACAGTATGTTGCTCTGTGTTTGTTAGGGTGTCCTGCTAGTTTTCTGGGCATTGCTATCTAGTTGCTAGGCAAATTTGACAAATTTTTAGCTCATTTCTACAGTATAATGGTACAGAATTATGGGTGTTTCCAGGGCATTGCTAAGTTACTAGGCTGTTGAGAGTGATTGCCGGTATGTTTTTATCCAATTTCTAAGGTAATGTAAGTTGTTTTAGGTACATAGTGATATAGTTGGCAGGGTGTTGCTATGTGGTTGCTAAGATGATGGCAGTGGTTTTTATGTTGCTGTGTGTTTGTTTTTTTACATTACTATGCAGTTGCTATGGTAATTTGATAGATTTTTAGCACATTGCTATGCAGTTGCTAGAGTATTATGGGGTGTTTCCAGGGCGTTTCTAAGTTACTAGGCTGTTGAGAGTGGTTTCCAGTATGTTTCTATCCAGTTGTTAAGGTGATGTGAGGGTTTTTTTTTTAAGTACATTGCTATGTGTTTGCCAGGGTGCTGCTATGGGGTTGCTAAGATGACGTCTGTGACTTTTAGCATGTTGCTATGTTGCCTAGTTGCCTAGTTACCTTGGCATTACTATCCAGTTGCCATGGTAATTTGACTGTTTTTTAAGCGCAGTTGCTAAGGTGTGGAATGATTTGAGGAATCATTCAATGCTGCAGGATGAAATACTGACAAAAAAAATGGACTTCAATAATAGTGTTTGTATTGTTGTTAAGGGACCGTGTTTAAGTTGTAAAAATGGTTCATTTGACACAAATATTCTCTCAACATTCTATATTTGGCTCAGTGCACAAGAAAACAATATTAAAAGTCAAGATTTGATGATATTTTGGCAATGGGATGTGATTACCTCAAAATTACCTCAACTTGTAAATGTTGATGCAAAATATTATCTCGCTAATCCAATGCGGCTGATCCAAAACAGCCCAAAGCAACAACAAAGAAAGACTCGACTCAGCAGAGAGCAGTTTTTGCATGTTTAGGTTTGCTGTCATGCTAATGCCAGTGAGACCTGTCATTTAATGACTGAACACTTCAAAACAAGTGCCATAATGATGATTACAGCCGTGGAAGACATCAGCAAATATTTCTTTGAGAAACAGCAAGAGAGAGACGTATGAATGACAGGGTGTCGGTGCAAGTGTGATCAATCCAGACATACTCTGCATTTGTTGTTTGTTGTATAGCAACGTAAGATTGAGAGTTGTTTTTTGCAGGACAGCTCTCTTCATTTCTGGAGCGCAAGTTTAACTCTCAGTTGAGTTAAAAATACTATGTTTATATGACTGTATGACACATAGATTTACAGTCTGAATTCTATGATTTGTTTGATTTGTTTGACAGATTAGATCACACTTACACTTCACTAGTGACACAATTGGCAAATTTGGCAAACTAAAGCCAAAATTCATCCACACCCTTATAGTTCAACATCAACAGATTTGAAGATTGTGAGACTCAGATTTTATCTGCAATTCTCTGATGACGTTTGCCTTAACTTAAAGTTTGTGTTGTTGAGATTATTATTTACCATCATCCCAACCCAAAACATGTCAACTTCACTGACGCCTACAAGTGGATTTTAAAACACATTGCTGTGCAGTTGGTAGAGGATCACGGGGTGTTTCCAGGGCGTTGCTTAGTTACTAGGTTGTTAAAAGTGGTTGCCAGGTCTACCCACTTTATAAGGTGATGTGAGTTTTTTTTTTTAGTACATTATCATGAAGTTGCCATGGTGTTGCTATGTGGTTGCTAAGATGATGTCAGTGTTTTTTTAACACATTACTATGCAGTTGCTATAGTATTATGTGGTGTTGCCAGGGTGATGGTAAGCTGTTGAGAACGGTTGCCACGGCATTTCTACCCAGTTTCTAAGGCGATCTAAAGAGTTCATTTGCCCTTTACATAGCTTACACAGGCAATTCAAATGTTAATAGTTTGTTTGTTTTTTAAGTAAATTGCTATGCGGTTGCCAGGGTGTTGCTATGTGGTTGCTAAGATAATGTCAGTGGTTTTTAGCATGTTTTTATAGGCATTGCTATATCCTAGGCATTGCTATTCGGTTTCCATGGTAATTTGATTTATTTTTAAGCACATTAATATGCAGTTTCTACAGTTTTATGTGGTGTTTCCAGGGCGTTGCTAAGTTACCAGGCTGTTGAGAGTGGTTGCCATGGCGTTGCTACCCAGTTTGTAATGTAATTCAAATAGTTTGTTTGTCATTTTCACAGCTTACACATACTAGGCATTGAAATGCGTTTGATACGGGTTTTTGTATGTACATTGCTATGTGGTTGCCAGGGTGTTGCTATGGGGTTGCTAAGATGTCAGTGGTTTTTTTTAGTATGTTGCTATGTGTTTGTTAGGATGTTCCTGTTGGTTGCATGGGTGTCGCTATCCAGTTTCTATGAAAATATGACAGATTTTTAGCACATTGCTTTGCAGTTGCTAGAGTATTATGTGGTGTTTGCCAGTAATTCAAGTAATTTGTTTGTCATTTTCACAGCTTACAGAGAGTATACTAGGTGTTGCAATGCTTATGATATGAGGTTTTTCTATGTACATTGCTATGCGGTTGCCAGGGTGTTGCTATTTGGTTGCTAAGATGATGTCAGTGGTTTTTATGTCATTTTTTATTTTTGTCATGTCATTTTTCATTTTTTAATATATAAAATGCAAAGTATTAATGAAATTGTGCATACAATAAAATAAAAATATTTATATAAATACAGAAATATTAACTTATTTTATTTCAGCTAATTGCCAAAGCGACATTTCTCATTTTCATTTTCATTTGATTTGATGTACTAAAACAACTAAAACTGAAATAAAAATTAATTAAAAACATATTTTAGACATTTTAAAAAATGACAAAATGCACAACAAAATTGCTAAGACCTTGAATAGATTAAAAAAGTAAAGTTTCTATGAAAATATGACAGATTTTTAGCACATTGCTTTGCAGTTGCTAGAGTATTATGTGGTGTTGCCACAGCGTCGCTACCCAGTTTCTAAAGTAATTCAAGTAATTTGTTTGTCATTTTCACAGCTTACAGAGAGTATACTAGGTGTTGCAATGCTTATGATATGAGGTTTTTCTATGTACATTGCTATGCGGTTGCCAGGGTGTTGCTATGCGGTTGCCAGGGTGTTGCTATTTGGTTGCTAAGATGATGTCAGTGGTTTTTATGTCGCTATGTGTTTGTTAGGGTGTTGCTATGGGGTTGTTAAGATAATGTCAGTGGATATTAGTATGTTGCTATGTGTTTGTTTGGGTGTTCTTGGTAGTTGCGTGGACATTGCTATCCAGTTTCCAAGGTAATTTGACTGATTTTTAGAACATTGTTATGCAGTTGCTAAGATGTGGAATGATTTGAAGAATCATGCAATGCTGCAGGACTTCACCATTTTTATTTTTTTTAGTTCATTTTTTAAGTGCACAAAGGCAGGTTCAACATAATGTCTGTTGACACTTATTAAATCACATTATACTATACAGTCTGTAAATACGCTTGTAATTGTGTGCAGTGATGCCAGAGAAAACATTGCTAAAGTTATGCAAAGTTGAATGCCTTCATGCATGGTGTTAAAATGTGCCCCAAATGTCTCATAAAAGTGTTTGTAGTTTCATGTGTGCAGTGGACCCCACTGGCTGCAGTGATGCATCATGTGACACTGATTCATTCTATGTGCCTGATGTAATGGCTGTTGGGATGTGCTGAATGTTACTGAAGTTTGAATGTAGATCGAGAACAAACATCTGGTCATTCTGGGACAGATGCACGGGTCACATGAACGCTCAACCCTCGTAAACACTCATAACCGTACAGTTGATTTAAAGATCACGTTAAAGTTCATTGTGTCTTTTCTACTTCAGTGTGGAACATCTGCAGCAACAACACAAATACACAAATCATGTAAACTTTAATGCAGCATTTCTCAAATGGCTTTTAGTTTTTATTATAGTTTTATTAATATTTTGAATTAACTTTTATTTTTATATCTTCAGATTTCATGATAATTTTAGTTTAATTTTTAGTCACACCCACGCAACCACCTCGAGTACCCTAGCAACTGCATAGCAACACCCTAGCAACCACCTCGAATGCCCTGGCAACCACCTCGAGTACCCTAGCAACTGCATAGCAACACCCTAGCAACCACCTCGAATGCCCTGGCAACCACCTCGAGTACCCTAGCAACTGCATAGCAACACCCTAGCAACCACCTCGAATGCCCTGGCAACCACCTCGAGTACCCTAGCAACTGCATAGCAACACCCTAGCAACCACCTCGAATGCCCTGGCAACCACCCTGAGTACCCTAGCAACCGCATAGCAACACCCTAGCAACCACCTCGAATGCCCTGGCAACCACCCTGAGTACTCTAGCAACCACATAGCAAACGATTTGTCTGAGAGACTGAAAACCTTTCAGCTTTTAAAACTGATTCAAACTTAAAGTCAAGCTTTTTACTAGGCTTTCTCAAGCCAACATCAAAGTTTGTTTATAATTTGACTCATCTAGTTAGTTTATTTAGGTTTAATTTATTTTTATTTTAGTTTTAGTTGTTTACTTATTTCCAGTTAATAATTTTTTGTGCTTTAATTTATTTAGTTTATTGGCAATGCAACATTTCTTGATTAGTTTAAGTTTTTCAATGAATATTTGTATTTTATTGCATTTCTGCTTCATTTATTTAGCAGAAATGCTGATGATCATGTTCACCATCACATGATCAGTGACGCTCATTTACTCAAATCTCATTAGTCACATAAAATAGAGCAGGAATGTTTTTTCAGAATCCTGTTTATTTCCAGGTTTGATGGCCTCAGACTTGAACCCCAGTGTATGTCCAGTGAACTTTTTCCAGTCCTTATGTAATAAATGGGTGGAGGGGCAAAAATCAATTCCAAATGTAGCACTTTGTCATTGCATTCTTGGTGCTCTGAAACCAGATCCAGGAAAACACGAGCCCAAAAACCACTGGAATAAAGAGAAGACTGCCGATGAACTCTGAACAAGCACGGATGCATTGTCAGTTTATCGTAATACGGCTCTCGTTGAACCTTAAATGTGGTGGAGGCTGTTAAGTCCTAACAGTTATGTGGTAAACATAAAACATAATATTTATTGCTTGCCAAAAATAAATGCCGTGATCTATGAGTCTTGATGTCAGTTCATTCACTTTAGCGGCGGAAAGTTAAAGTATCATTGAGGAGACTCACAGACGTCTGATGTTTATGAAGATAATTACAGAAACGACTTTGGTGCAAAACTTTTGACTCACTGTCTCTATGACTGGAGGTCTGACAAACATCACGTGACGAGTGGAAGTCAAAATGGAAAATGAGGTCAAAACACATTGTGGTGTTAGTTAAAGGGGTGGTTATGATTTCGCATTTTTTTAACTTTAGTTAGTGTGTAATGTTGCTGTTTACAGAAATCGCTTTAAACAGCTGGTAGGGACTACAATGAGCTTTACATAATACAAAATTTACATAAACCCCGCCCCCGAGAACACACAACAAAGGGGGCGGGACCATGTTGGGCTGCTTTAGAGAAGAGGAAGAGTTGTTGTAGTAGAGTGTTGTTGTCATGCCGTCATTTTGCGCCGGACTGCTTCACAAACGAGGGTCAATTCAACACAAAAGATGAACATGACAGCACATGCTAGTGGATGAGTTGAATCAACTCCACAGCAACTACATCAATTTATCCACTAACCATTCAGAAACGTCTAAAAGTTGTAACTTCTTCCAGAGTCTCTCCATCAGTGTCGACTCCGGTTTGAACAATGTAAGGCTGAACATCGTCGTCATTTTGGCTGCGTGAGATTCTCCAGCTTTGTTGTTGTTGAGCTGTTAAAGCTCCGCCCTCTTCTGGAAAGTGGAGCTCATTTGCATTTAAAGGGACACACACAAAAACGGCGTGTTTTTGCTCACACCCAAATAGAGGCAAATTTGACAAGCTATAATAAATGATCTGTGGGGGATTTTGAGCTGAAACTTCACAGACACATTCTGGAGACACCAGAGACTTATATTACATCTTGTTAATGGGGTGTTATAGGTCCCCTTTAAGTCTAGTTACGTACTAGTACTGATAGTAATGTGAGTGATTGTGTCGTCCGGCATCGTTTGTGCTCCAAACGTCAATAGCAATTTCCATCCACCTATTTTTATATGAATTTTGGGATATTGCATCATAAAAATGCTGGATGAAAACACCAAGATGTGCATAAATTCTAAAAATGAACATAAAAAAACGTGCTCAATTGAGGCGGATCATTTTTTATTTGATAAGAAGACATGCACATAAACTACAATAGAAACACATTTAGTGAATAAATCCCTCAAAACCTCTTGTGACTTTGCCTCAGCAGAGGCTGTGATTGGATAACTGGACTTACCAGCGGACCAATCGCATCGCAGCATCTCAAATGTTGGTTCTGAAATGCCTGAGTCAAAGTCTGTCATCAGAATGATTCGGTTTAATTCCCTCCAGAAGCGTCTCACACGATTGTGTTCCCAAACACCAGCATCCGAACACAAGAGAGCATGACAGCGTTTATTGTTTTTCGTTGGAGATGAACTCATTTATGATGGAGGGAAAAAGAACCCGATTGCAGCAACTTACATTTTTATTACTGATATTTTGCACCACGAAGTGATGATTTTGTTCTCTTGAACACACTGCTGATTTATGAGCTCAGCACATAAATAAAAGCAAACACGTCGACTACAGTTTATGACATGAATAAATCAGAACTCGGTCTTGTTGGATGAGGGTTTGATAGTTGATACTAATTTATGGTACGTTGGAGATGTCAAGCATATTTTACTCTAGCATAACACAGTAAAAAAAAAATCATCATTATACCTTTATGATATCTGATTTTCTTTACCTGAAATCTGCCATGAGATTCCAGGGAGTGCATGCATTGATAACATGTACAACTTGAGTGCATTGAACAAAAGTTTCAGCCAAATACACATGTGTAACTGAAATTTAAATGGAAGCATGTGATTCTGTAGCTGCTGAATCCTCAGTCTTCCTTCAGCAGAAAACAAGCGACTCAGCGTTTCTGTCTCTCTGATGTACAGTACATACAGTATAAAGGGGAAGTTTGAGTCTCTGCTGGATTTATGTTTCCTGTGTGGATGCTTGAGTTTCAGTACAGAAACTTAGACTCTATCTTAAGACTGAGACTTAAGATCTATCGTTTGACCAACTAACAGTTAGTTAGGGCTGATCAGTCTTACTTTTGTGATTTCAAATGAGACTGATTTACCTTTTTTTGTAAGTGACTTTACAAAGTTAGGAACAGTCTTAAAGAAAAAAATGAGATGACTAAGTTGTCTAAACAATAATTTGCAATAGGCTACATTAAATAAAATAAACATGTAATAAAATGAATTATAAATGGATACAAATATTAAAAAATAGAAAATTGTGCATACAATAAAATAAAAATATTTATATAAATACAAAAATATTAACTTATTTTATTTCAACTAATTGCCAAAGCGACATTTCTCATTTTCATTTTCATTTGATTTGATGTACTAAAACAACTAAAACTGAAATAAAAATTCATTAAAAACATATTTTAGACATTTTAAAAAATGACAAAATGCACAACAAAATTGCTAAGACCTTGAATAGATTAAAAAAGTAAAATATAAAAATAAAAACTAATTCAAAATATTAATGAAAACTATTATAATACAGTTAACTAAAGCTAAAACATAAAAAAATAAAATTTGAATGTATACAATTATAAAAAATATAAACTTATTTTATTTCTGTTAATTGCCAATGCAACATTTTTCATTTTTATTTAGTTTGATTTATATATATTTTATTTAGTTTTATATATATATATATATATATATATATATATATATATATATATATATATATATATATATATATATATATATATAGTATTAATGAAAATGACAGTACTACGATACTGAAATTACTCAATGATACTAAAATAATACTGATTATTGTAATTAAATGAAATACAATAACTAAAAAAAACCTAAAACTAGCCTATATATAAAAAAAAAAAACATTTGCATTGCTATAAATAAACTGGATAAAATAAAATAAAATATATATTTATATAAATATAAAAAAAGACCATATTTTATTTCAAATTGCCAAAGCAACATTTCTCATTTTCATTTAGTTTGATTTGATGTAATAAAACAACTAATACTGAAACATAAATTATATAGACATATTAAAATTTTTTAAAAATTACAAAATGCACAACAAAATTGCTAAGACTTTGAATAGATTAAAAAAGTAAAATATAAAAATAAAAACTAATTCAAAATATGAATGAAAACTATTATAATACAGTTAACTGAAGCTAAAAACATAAAAAATAAAATTTGAATGTATACAATTATAAAAAATATAAACTTATTTTATTTCAGTTAATTGCCAATGCAACATTTTTCATTTTTATTTAGTTTAATTTGATGTAAAATAACTCAAATAAAAATTGCAGAAATTGCACAACAAAATTGCAGAAACTTTAACAGAAAAATCTAATTGAGAATTGTATATATATATATATATATATATATATATATATATATATATATATATATAGTATTAATGAAAATTACAATACTACGATACTGAAATTACTCAATGATACTAAAATAATACTGATTATTGTAATTAAATTACAATAACTAAAAAAAAAAAAAAAACTATAAAAAAAAAATACATTAGCATTACTATAAATAAACTGGATAAAATAAAATAAAATATATATTTATATAAATATAAAAAAAGACCATATTTTATTTCAAATTGCCAAAGCAACATTTCTCATTTTCATTTAGTTTGATTTGATGTAATAAAACAACTAATACTGAAACATAAATTATAAAGACATATTAAAAAATTTAAAAAAAATTACAAAATGCACAACAAAATTACTGAAAATTAACTAAAATTTAACTAAAAAAAAAAGAATTCAAAATATTAATGAAAACTCTAATAGTATAAACTATAATAGTATCTCAATGACACTAAAATAACTGGTTATATTGTGTTTAATTCATTAGTGCAAGTTATTCTAAAGGAATTACTGTTTGACTTCAAAACCTTTCATCTAAAACTTTAAAGTATCAAATCAGTTCTCCATGAGAAAATGGAGTCCTGCTCTACTTCTGTTTCACTCAGATGTGTCACATTATGTGTTGCGGATGTTGTTTCATGTTGACTACCGACTCGTTTCTTCTCCTCATTCGAGGGAAACGGTTGCATGATGATATTTTTCCTGCAGTGACCACAAAAATGAGGGGTTTTCCAAATCTTTCACAGACTGTAGATTTGTAATGTAAATACATTTAGTAACACACAGGAAGCCAAAGCTAATAACTATACTGGTTAGACAATAATATGGTATATTAGTGTCTCTGATCTCAACAGAGTGACAAATTGCAGACGTTTTTCTTTTTGCTGTAATGGTTTTCATGTCTTTTCTTCAAGTGAAGAGCAACCAACAGCTTCAGCATCATCAGTGTGTGACGTAATAAGACAATTTGTGTTACGTTAATGGTCTGTCTTATGATACAACTTCATTATTTTCTCTTTCTACCAGCTGACACAAACACCGCCCAGCCCTAAATGCGACCGTATAGATATTATATGAACTATCACATTGAATTTGTCCCCCGACTGTGTCTTTAGATTGTAAATGGATCCCATATGGCGTTTGTGTTGGGCATGTCGTGTGGTGGTTTGCCATAGAGTGATGTAATCTTCACTTCAGCACATGTGTTTCATCTGCGGCCACGTTTACGGAGCGCGTCGAGCCAACGGTGCCACGGCTGTTTCTTCTGACGCCGTTTTATCCTCTTGCGTTGGTTTCTATCCAGACTGCTGATACAGCTTCTTGGCTTTGGCTGGCTAATGTATTCTACATACGGCCGAGGGGTTTTTCCTCTTCCTCTTTCTGCTGTGAGTCTTAAAGGGGTCATATCATAGAATTTGTTTCTTTAAGATTTAGTTTTCATCATATAGTTTTTAATTGCCCTATTCCACCTTCTCTCTGACCCTTAAAGTCACCATGAAATTTCAATTGACAGTCCTTATTTTTGTAATATTATTGCATTATTACACAATGCAATTATATTATATTGTTGAATATTGCAGTGTTTATTCTACATAATTTCTCGGTACGCATATTCCTCGTAATCTTGAATCTGAATATCTTCTCCTCCCTCTTGCAGCAACATCTCTTCTCTGATGATGGGGGCGGGGCAACCTGTCACTCACATGAGATCCACCAATAGCAAACCATCCAATCAATTCCCCACAGACAAAATCAAGCTCCGCCATACATTTGTTCTAGTTTGAGAAGCGTTTCACTGTGTAACTTCTGTTTCATGCCGACATTGTGACTGAAAGCTCATGAATATTTAATGAGGGCAACACTGTTTAGATTTTTGTCTGTTGCTTGCCAAGATATTCTATACATCGTTCATGACACATTTTTCTGAAACGTTTTAGTTAGACATTCATCTAACATTTTTTAAAAACATTCAGCGACTTCTTATAATGTTTTCAGCAACCCTTACTGTTTTCTGTAATAACCATGAAAACATAATTTTAGATTTTGAACATTTTAAACGTTCAGAGAACATTCTGAAGTAATGTTTTCATAACAAAACATTACCAAAACGTTCTCAGAACATATTATTGTTTGCTGAGAACCCCCTTTTAAAATCGCTAATGTGAAACAGATTCAAACTGGTGTTAAAAAAAAAGCCTAATAATGTCTCCCATCTCTGTAGATTTCCAGGACTGTCAGTTTTACTGTTCATCATAACTAGTATCATTATGTCATTAGCCTGCTGTTCAGTGGCACAATAATCGCCTTTTATATGGCAATAAAGGGCTTTTCTTGAAATGAATGAATAAACTGTAGGATCTAACGACTCTTTGTGTTGGCTGAAACTGAAAGTATTCCTCAAATATTTTGCTCGGTTATCAATATTTATTTTGTGTTTTTAAGTCTACACCCATAAACAGCATTATGAGCTCTGAGGTCTGTTGAAGCTCCTCCAGGCCGTCATTAACATCACTGAACCACACATGAACTCCATTTCAGTAAATACGAGCCACAGATTTGGTGGTTTTAAGGCTTTGAGAATGCTAGTTTAGTCTTTTAACTACTTATTTTTAGCTCAAGCCTTTCAAGAAATGTGGGGAAGCAAAACACTCAGTATATTTATAAATATATTTTAATGGGTGGGTGCATATGTGATAAAATCAGAAACTGACTGCAAATCTATACATGTCTGCTTTTTATCTAATTAATAGTGTCTTTTCTAAAAAAAATTTTTAAAAAAAATCTGTGCAGCTGAACAATGCCGGACTTCATCTCGATTCTGTGGAGAATAAATCACATAGTCGTCTATAAAGTCCACTTCTCACCATTAAGCGCCACTCACCATTACACCTCCATACAGTTGGTTTGTCCGGCCTGATTAGCAGTTTTTGCAGTCTGGCTGTGATTAGCGTTTCCTCATTAAACCGTCTGACCTACTGAGTCCACGCTAGTGCCTATTAGGGCCTGGCAGGGGTGCACCATGGGAATGTGACGAGTTTGTTGCTGTAAAAATCCAATAGTCTGGCAAAAGGTGACATGCTGTCACAGTGGGTTGAGGCATGAATGAAATAAAGGCTGGAACGATTCGGAAGCAGTTGATGTTTAATAAAAACAAACTTGGTATAACAGAATCTCAGGATACAAAAACACAATGAACAAAACAACCTCTATAATATGATGAGGTCAGACAAAGAACATAAACACAGCACTATATATACACAAGAACGAGGGAGGAGATGATGGCAGGAGGAGCCAAGGAGTGACCCCAAACAGAGCCATCAGGATGCAGGCCCATGGCAGAACCGAAGGAGCTAGGGAGTAGTCAGGAGCCTGACTGACTGAAGTGGAGACTAGGGTGGTAGAGACCAAGGCGGAGCTGATGAGCTGAAGTCCCAGGGCGACACCACTGTACTAGAGGGCTGAGGCGAAATCGCAGGCTTGCGGGACCGAGGTGGAAATGGGGACTCGGCAGACCAAGGTGGAGCCAAAGGAGTGGAGCGACGAGGTGTAGCAGGATGACCGGAAGTCTGTGGCGCAACCAGAGTGATGACTGACCAAGGTGGAGCTGAAGGGATGAGGGAGTCTGGCAGAGATTGAGGGATAAGAGCCTGGTGGAGCCAAAGGGGTGGAAGGACTAGGCGTAGCCGGGAGACCAGAAGTCCATGGTGCAAATAGGGTGATGACAGACCGGGGCTGAAGGGACAAGGGAGTCTGGTGCAACTTGAGGGATAAAAGCCTGGTGGAGCCAAAGGGGTGGAGGGACTAGGCCTAGCTGGAGGACCAGAAGTCCGTGGCACAACCAGGGTGATGACTGCTGACTAAGGCAGAGCTGAAGGGATGAGGGAGTCTGACGAAGCGTGAGGGATAAGAGCCTGGTGGAGCCAAAGGGGTGGAAGGAGGAGGAGTAGCTGGAGGACCAGAAGTCTGTGGCGCAACCAGAGTGATGAAAGACCAAGGTGGAGCTGAAAGGATGAGGGAGTCTGATGGAACTTGAGGGATAGAAGCCCAGTGGAGTCAAAGGGGTGGATGAACGAGGCGTAGCTGGAGGACCGGAAGTCAATAGCACAACCATGGTGATGACTGACCAAGGCGGAGCTGAAGGGATGAGGGAGTCTTCTGGAGCTTGAGGGATGACGGGCCATAGTGGAGCCGAGGGAGCGTGGAGTTGATGGGTTGACAGGATGAGGTGGAGTCCGGTGCTCAGAGGCTTGAGGTTGACCCAGAGGAACAACACACCTTGGCGGAGCTGGTGAATTGGAAAAACAAGGTGGCTGTAAGCTGCAAATTGTAGCCAGCGAAGGAGGAGCTGAAGGGTGCTGGTGTAGACAGGGCTGAATTACCACATTGCATAGGCAGAAGGGGTGGGAGTAGGAAGCTGGGTGGGAACATCAACAATGACACAGACTTGGTGTTGGGTGACGAAACAGACTTAATATTATTCAGGACCAGTGGCGACGAAGGAGACTTGGAACTGTATAATGAAGCAGACTTGGAACTAATCTTTTCGCATTCCCAATAATAACGATGGGGTTCAAGCTCAGCACACTCACTTCAACATTGGGAATTAGGGTGGTGCTCAACATCCAGAAAAAACATGCAGAGGCTGTCGTCGTCATAATGCACAAGATGGACCAGATCTAAAAACCCCTGCCTGTGCACCTCGAGGGAGAGATCCCCCTGGGAGAGAAGGAGAATCTGAACTGCTGCTAAATCCATTTAGTCAGTCTGATCTGCTGTCACAGCAATGGAGGTGTATTTTATTTTTACACCTCATTTTATTGCATTGTATCAGTAGGTCAGTTGGGCTGCAGCTGATGAAAGGAATGGACATTTGCTGAATTTATGTGATATTTGGTAGAGTTCCTTTATTATAAATATTATGTTTGATTTGTCAAGCCAGCTGTGCAGAAACACAGAGCGGTTGTGTTCGATTTGTTGCAATGTGATTACATAACCTGTCTGTTAAAACAATCACATCTGGCGGTTTAATATTGTCACAGCTGGTTTAAATATGCCATATTTCAAAATTCACTGCATATTGTAGCTGAAAAGTGATGTCAGGTTAGCATGAATCTGTTCAGACATCATTTATCTGTTGTCATTGCATGCATGTCTCAGGTGAAGGTGGTGATGGCGTGAGGTCGAGTGTTTCTCTCCAGGGTATAATTTCAGACGTGTGATGACAGGAAAGACAAAAGCAGTCCACTCCTACTAAGTCAACATCCTGTCTAATTAGTTGTGGCCCACTTGGCTGCTTCTAATCAGCACTAAATCATTGGAATGACAATTCATACTTAATTTTTCTTCTATAATTCACTGTTTCAGTCATATCTTATTTCTTTGGTATTATAAGTATTTGGGGAGTACTTGTTGAAGGAATGATGACAGAATTTACATTTAAATCTGATTGCAGAATGATGCATTCTCTTGAATCGGTTCTTTTAATAATTCAATCAAATTTTTCCTGAAAAAAAGAAGCAAAAAATAATATATTTTTTGCCAATCTATAATAAAGTCACCTATGACTTAACTGATGTAATGACCAAAACTGATCTTTTAAGTTGATTTAATTTTTTTAAATGTTACTACTAGAACATTCAGAAAACATTCAAAAGTAACATTCCCATAATGTTTTGAAAAAAATTATAAAATGGAATGTTTCCTTAGTGTTCGCATAACCAAGAAAAACTAGTGTGTCAAATTGATTCATTGCGATTAATCGCATCTAACACAAACGTTTGTGTGTGTGTGTGTGTGTGTGTGTGTGTGTGTGTGTGTGTGTGTGTGTGTGTGTGTGTGTGTGTGTGTGTGCGATTAATATAAGCACACACACATATATTTACAAACTTTTATGTTAGATGCAATTAATCACTGCTGTCAAATCGATTAATCAGGATTAATCGCATCTAAAAAAAAGTTTGTGTGTGTGTTTGTGTATTGTGTGTATATATATATATATATATATATATATATATATATATATATATATATATATATATATATATATATATATATATACACGATTAATTGCAATTAATATATGCACACACATATATTTACAAACTTTTATGCTAGATGCAATTAATCGTGATTAATCGTTTTGACAGCACTAGAAAAAAAAAACATTTAAACATTTAAAAGAACATTCAGAAATAAAATTTTCATAACTTAATGGGAACGTTAGAAAAACGTTTTTAGAATGTATTTTTGTTTGCTGGGATATCACCATTGTAAATGTAAAATATTTAATTAAATGATTTGATTTGATATGATAAGAGTACTTATTAAAAGCCATATCATACTTTCGATTTTAGTTTGATTGACAGAAGTTTTATCAAACAGTAAGAGATATTACTATGAGACTTGAAAATAGTTTTGGTTCATTATGATGTATAGTATATTATTTATTAGTAAAAGTATGTAAGAGCCCTAAAACAACTATACTACTATACTACTACTGTAGTTATTGTTCCTGCTGCTAAACTATGTAACTATGATGAATATGTTTTGAAGGATCTGTATGGTCAACGTTTTTAGGTTACCATGTTGTAAGGGATTTAACTAACATGACAGCAGCCACTCCTGCTGAATGTGCTGCTCGCATTAGTGCCTATTTAGGGACGCCCCTCCCTAAAAGTCTCTCATACACACACACACACACACACACACATATGAGCCCAGCTGATAACTGTGTCCATGTGGCCGGAAGAGCATAAAATCACAGCCACACAACATTGCCATGTAAGTTTAACGCTGTGTGTGTCTCATTCGGGATGTTCTGACGTCATTCTCTGTCCCGTTCCACTTCTTCTGTGACCTGTCTGCAGGTGTGCGTCTGCTGCGGCCTGCCATGTCATCACAGCTGGACGTGTCGCTGAGGGTCAGAGGTCAGGCGGCGACCGGCTGCAGGATCGCGGTCAGTGGGCCAGCAAAGCTGAATTCCTGCTGGCTGTTGCTGGACAGATTATCGGTCTGGGTAACGTTTGGCGATTCCCATATCTGTGCTACAAGAACGGAGGAGGTGCTGTTTTTATGCATATAAACATCACAAAACAAAATATGCATGCTCTTGTGTGTTTTGTTTATGACGTCAAATCCCATAATCCTCCGGTGGTCTCCCCCTCTGTCTCCGGACAGGTGTGTTCTTTGTGCCGTACATGTTATTCCTGGTTGTGTGTGGCATTCCGCTCTTCCTGCTGGAGACGGCGCTGGGTCAGTTCACCAGTCTGGGAGGAGTCGGCGCCTGGAGGAAAATCTGCCCACTTTTTGCAGGTTATATGTTTGAATTGTTTAAAGTAACAAAATCAATGAATTTTGCAATTACTGTAAAGCTGCTTTGAAACAATTTGTATTGTGTAAACCGCTATAGAAATAAGTAAAATCACATGACTACATAAAGCTAGTACACAGGCCCAAAATTGTGCTGCATGTGATGGAAGTGTGTTTCTGTTTCATAGAAGCTTGTTTCCGCCACTGAATAAAAAATAAAAAGGTTATTGTGACTTTTTATCTCACAATTCAGACTTTTTTTGTCAGAATTATAAAGTCAGAATTGCAAGAAAAAAAGTCAATTCTGACTTTATATCTCGCAATTCTGACTTTATATCATGCAATTCTGACTTTATATCTCGCAATTCTGACTTTATATCACACAATTCTGACTTTATATCTCACAATTCTGACTTTATATCACATGCAATTCTGACTTTATATCACGCAATTCTGACTTTATATCTCACAATTCTGACTTTATATCACACAATTCTGACTTTATATCTCACAATTCTGACTTTATATCATGCAATTCTGACTTTATATCACGCAATTCTGACTTTATATCTCACAATTCTGACTTTATATCTCGCAATTCTGACTTTATATCACACAATTCTGACTTTATATCTCACAATTCTGACTTTATATCACGCAATTCTGACTTTATATCACGCAATTCTGACTTTATATCACGCAATTCTGACTTTATATCACGCAATTCTGACTTTATATCACACAATTCTGACTTATATCTCGCAATTCTGACTTTATATCTAGGAATTCTGACTTATATCACGCAATTCTGACTTTATATCACGCAATTCTGACTTTATATCTAGCAATTCTGACTTGATATCTCGCAATTCTGACTTTATATCACGCAATTCTGACTTTATATCTTGCAATTCTGACTTATATCACACAATTCTGACTTTATATCTCGCAATTCTGACTTTATATCACACAATTCTGACTTTATATCTCGCAATTCTGACTTTATAACTCGCATTTCTGACTTTAAATCACTCAATTCTGACTTTATAACTCATGATTCTGACTTTATATCTAGCAATTCTGACTTTATATCTCGCAATTCTGACTTTATATCTCGCAATTCTGACTTTATATCTCGCAATTTTGACTTTATATCTCCCAATTCTGACTTTATATCTCGCAATTCTGACTTTATTTCACGCAATTCTGACTTTATTTCTCGCATTTGTAACTTTATAACTCTCAATGCTGACTTTATTTCTCGCAATCGCGAGTTCATATCTTGCAATTCTGACTTTATCACAATCATGAGTTTATATCTTGCAATTCTGACGTTATTTATTGCAATTCTGACTTTATTTCACGCAATTCTGACTTTATTTCTCGCATTTGTAACTTTATAACTCTCAATGCTGACTTTATCACAATCGCGAGTTCATATCTCGCAATTCTGACTTTATCGCAATTGTGAGTTTATATCCTGCAATCGTGAGTTTATATCACACAATTCTGACTTTATTTCTCGCAATTCTGATTTAATTTCTCGCAATTCTGACTTTATTTCTCGCAATCACGAGTTCATATCTTGCAATTCTGACTTTATCACAATCATGAGTTTATATCTTGCAATTCTGACGTTATTTATTGCAATTGTGAGTTTATATCTGGCCATTGAAAGTTTATTAACTCACAATTATGTTTATATCTCACAATTATTATACTTTTTCTTGCAATTGAAAGTTTATAACTCGCAATTCTTCTTTATTTCTTGCAATTCTGACTTTATTTCTTGCAATTGTGAGTTTATAGCTGGCCATTGAAAGTTTATAACTTGCAATTCTGAGAAAAGAAGTCAAAATTGCAAGATGTAAACTCGTCAGAAAAAAAGTCAGAATTCTGAGATAAAGAGTCGCAATTAACTTCTTTATTTTTTTTATTCTGTGGCGGAAACAAGCTTCCATCATTTTGATTTTATCCATAAATGCAATTTTTGATTTGATTTTGAGTTTGAGCATTGTTGTTTTAATTATGTTTTTGTTTGTGGATGTATGGTTTGGTTATTGCAGGTCTGGGTTACGCCAGTCAGGTGATGATCTTACACAGTTGTGTGTATTTCATCATTATTCTGGCCTGGGCGTTTTTCTACCTGTGCAGCAGCTTCCAGACGCCACTTCCCTGGGCACACTGCAACAACACCTGGAACACAGGTGAGAAACGCATATATATCGAGGTCCTAGTGTGTCTTTGAGTTTCTAGGCTGTTCCTTCAGTGTGTAAGAACGCTCACATCATCTGTGTGCTCATGCGTGTGCAGCGGGCCAAGATTTAGGCTGAATTCTGGCCCAGTTCATTTCCATTATTCAAACATCTTGACACTCAGGACAGAACTCATTCCCCACCCATAGAGCACCATCACAACAGAGAGGATTTGAAAACTCTTCCAACCTTTTCTAGACCCCTAAATGTGAGTTTTATGACTCATAACTTTCAGACTGTCTTTATGGTATTTTTCAGCAAATATGTGCTTTTAAAGGTGCTCTAATTACACTAATATAATTACACATTACCTGCCAAATGTCACTAAAATAGGTGTTGTGGGAAATCTCACCTGTCCCTGTCACAGTATTTTTTAGCCAATCAGAAATTATCTCTGTCACTGTGGTTACTGACATTGAAATTTTAAATTATAAACCAAATTTGAATTATTAGCTTGAGCCCTTTTTTTAATGTTGACAGCTTAGGTCTGTCATGATTATTGATTAATCGTATGATTGTGGTTATTCTATCTAATTGCAATTATTTTGAGATAGCTGCAATAATTGTGCAGTTTGAATTTCAATTACATTTTTCACTGTCAGTTGTGATAGGGAATCAACATTGATTATGGCAGAGATAAAAACAAAGAATATATTAAAAAAAACACTGTTATAAAGTACATAAAGGTAGTCAAAGGTCTTCCTTAATATCAAATGAAGGTGTGTTTAATCAGACATTATATGTATTCTTTTGGCAGACAAAAGTGATTCAGAGAATTGAAGGTATGGAGTAAGAGAAGTGTACTCATGTATGATGTGTTGAGATCTTCTCTAGATTCCTGCATGGGCTTTGAGCGACACAACATCAGCGATGTCTCTGAAAACGCCACGTCTCCAGTCATTGAGTTTTGGGAGTGAGTGTCTGGTATGATCGTGTGCACGAGTCTTTGTTTGAAGAGTTTGATAGTGTGTGTGTGTACTGAGTGTGTATCTCTCTCCAGGCGTGAGGTGTTGGATCTGTCTGCGAGTGTAGATCATCTGGGCTCGGTGAACCTTCGTCTGGCCTTCTGTCTGCTGCTGGTGTGGGTCGTCTGCTACTTCTGTATCTGGAAAGGAGTCAAATCCACCGGCAAGGTAAACGCTACACTGTCGGTGTTTGTGTAGTGCATTTATACAATACCATTAGAGAAGATCTTCTTTTATGCACCTTATTCTAGAATCCAATAGCTCTATTTGAATAGATTGTGAAGGTTAAAAACCTTCAGTAAAAGATTTTTTCTATTCCTATTTTGCTAACTTTTTATGTAAGGATTTAGCAATCTAATTTAAATAATTATATTACGATTAAATATGAATAATAAATACATAAAAGTGCAATGAAGTATGAGCATAAATAAAATAGACAGACAGACACATGGACAGATTATTTGATCAAAAATACAGTAAAAAATTGTGAAATATTATTACAATTTAAAACATCTGTTTTCTATGTGAATATATAGTAAAATGTAATTTATATCCAGTGATCAAAGTTGAATTTTCAGCATCATTACTATCTATGTATCTATCTATCTATCTATCTATCTATCTATCTATCTATCTATCTATCTATCTATCTCATATCAAACACTCAGAACACCCAAGCAACTGCATAGCAACCACCCAGAACACCATAGCATCCACATAGCAACCACCCAGAATACGCTATCAACCGCATAGCAACACCTTAGGAACCACCCTAACTACCCTAGCAACTCCATAGCACATAGTACCTTAGCAGATGCATAGCAACACCCTAGCAACCTCCCAGGATATCCTAGCAATCGCATAGCAATGCCCTAGCAACCGGCATGAGTACCCTAGCAACCACATAGCAACACCCTAGTAACCACGCAGAATACCCTGGCAACTGCATAGCAACAACCTAGCAACCTCCCAGGATATCCTAGCAATCGCATAGCAATGCCCTAGCAACCGGCATGAGTACCCTAGCAACCACATAGCAACACCCTAGTAACCACCCAGAATACCCTGGCAACTGCATAGCAACAACCTTGCAACTAACCTGAGTACCCTAGCAACCACATAGCAACACCCTAGCAACCACCCAGAATACTCTAGCAAATGCATAGCAACACCCTAGAAACCACACTGAATACCCTAGCAACCGTATTACAACACCTTAGCAACCACCCTAACTACCTTAGCAACTCCATAGCACATAGTACCTTAGCATATGCATAGCAACAACCGAGCAACCACACAGGATATCCTAGCAACCGCACAGCAACACCCTAGCAACCACCCTGAGTACCCTAGCAACCACATTGCAACACCTTAGCAACCACCCAAAGTACATTAGCAACCTCATAGCAACACCCTAGCAACCACCCCAAGTACATTAGCAACCTCATAGCAACACCCTAGCAACCACCCCAAGTACATTAGCAACCACATAAAAACACCCTAGCAATCACCAACCACCCTGAGTACACTAACCCTTTCTAATCAATCAATCTATCTATCTATCTATCTATCTATCTATCTATCTATCTATCTATCTATCTATCTATCTATCTATCTATCTATCTATCTATCTATCTAGCAACCGCTAGCTTTTAAAACTACTAAACTAAACCTTAAACTATTTCAAATTTAAAAACATCAAATTTTAACCTTTTAAAACTACTTCAAATTTTCTGGCTAGGCTTTTCAAGCCAACTTAAAGTTTGTCTATAAACTTTACTCATCTAGTTTCAGTTGTAGTTCATTGCTGTGTGTTTTATGTTTTGTCGTGTAGGTTGTGTATGTCACAGCCACCTTCCCTTACGTGATGCTGCTGGTGTTGTTGGTTCGTGGGGTGACGCTCCCCGGCGCCGTGGACGGGATTATTTATTACCTGAAACCCAATCACACACGGCTGACAGACCCACAGGTACTGCAACGTCACATGATCTCCTGAGTAAAACAAATACTACTGTGTAGAAATAAACATGCATTAAAGAGGCCATATTATAGCCTTTTTCAAAGTCTTGATGTTGTTTTTGTGCTCTACTAGATTGAATGTTGATTATTTTCCTCATTGTTGCAGCTCCTCTCTTCTCAGTCTGTCAGTAACGCTCTGTTTAGTTCCTGTCTCTATGAAGCCCCTCCTTCTGAAAAGCACAATGTGCTCTGATTGGTCGGCTGGAGCAGTGTGTTGTGATTGGTGTTTGGGAAATGTCCCACCCCTTACAATAACCGCCAGTTTCAACACACTACTAACTAACTCAACCAGGCTCCGCCCCTTTATTCTGCGTTTTAATTATTTAAATGAGGAATATTGTGATGCATTCGTTATTACTCTCACTTATAGCATCATTAAATTGGAACTAGAATAAAAGTTTATATTTGCAAACAACATAAATAACACATGCCGTTTCAGCTAGAATCTTTCATGACAATCTGCTTTGTTCAGTTTTTAGTCTGCAGTCTGCAAGAATTGGAGAGGATTTGTTTAAATAGTGTCTAGTTGTGACAAGTTTATCTTTGAGTCTGCTTGTAAAAAGTTTATAGTGAAATCTTTACTAATATGCTCAACATGAAGTCCAGAACACAATATACACTGTAAGTCTGTTTCTCTGTCTGTCTCTGTTCTGAAGGTATGGATGGATGCAGGGACTCAGATCTTCTTCTCATATGGCATTGGTCTGGGAAGTCTCACCGCTCTGGGCAGCTATAATAAATTCAACAACGACTGTTACAAGTGCGTCATTCCTCTCACAAAGACTCAACATGAAATAAATGACAACTAATTCATGCTTTTGGTCTTATTTAAAATGGTTCTTTTATGTTTATTTACATGTAAGCATTTGGTGAACGCTTTATCCAAAGTGACTTACAAGTGACTTAATCATTTCATGACTATGGCATTGCTAGCGCATTGCTCTAGTGCATCTGTATCCAGTGTAGTGTTACTTTAGTATTATTTACATGCAATTATAGTTCCCTGAGAAGGGAACGAGACGCTGCGTCATGTCGTTGAAGCTATGGGCTTCTCCTTCAGCATGCACCGGTGTCTGAAGCATGTGTGAAATCACACCAATCCTATGGCCCGGCAGAGGTCAGGTGACAAAACGTAGCGTGTCAACAAGACCATAAATGGGCATCTAGGTCACGGAATCCCAGTATGCCGGCATGGGTATTATCATTTCCGTAGCATCAACACCATGACGCAGCGTCGAGTTACTTCGAAAGGGAACATCTCATATGTTACCCAGTTCCCTCAGAAGGCTTCCTCTGACAATTAGCATCTGGGAATTTTGTGAAGTAGGTTTCCTTTTTTTGTGTCCTCTGTCAGCCAATAGGTTTGGTGTGATTTCACACATGCTTCAGACACCGGTGCACACTGAAGGCATATCTAATATTTATTTTGATTGCATTTCAGCTTTGTGTTTGTGTTTCAGGGACTGTTTCAGACTGTGTCTCCTCAACAGTGGCACCAGTTTTGTGGCAGGATTCGCCATTTTCTCGGTGCTCGGCTTCATGGCGCAGGAGCAGGGTGTGGATATCGCAGACGTGGCGCAGTCAGGTCAGAAACAGTGCATGATGGGTATCATACATGCATATTCACTCTGAGAGTTAATATATCTGTATGCAGTGCTAGGCGGATTAATTGCAAATTGTAGTGATTACAAATTACATGACGAAAACTGTAGTTAGTACCGTAATCTAGATCATTTTAGGTAATGTATTCTGACTACTTTTTGATCTAAATTAGGGAGAATCAATAAATTATGAATAATTTACTGCCATTGTGTGAATAATACAGTATGTAATCATGTAATCCATAAAAACTGTAATCTGATTATAAGCATTTTAAAACATAATATAATTTAATTACAAGTAGTAAATTTTTGGAATCTGATTACGAAACGTAATCTAGATTACGTTACTCATTTTAGGTAATGTATTCAGACTACTTTTGGATTACTTTTAGATTACTTTTGGAGTAATCTATATTAGGGAGAGTTAATAAATTATGAATAATTTACTGTTGTGTGAATAATATGTAATCGTAATCCATAACAAAGTAACTATAACTATTTAATCATGTAATCCATAAAAAAGTAACTGTAATCTGATTATGAGCATTTTAAAACGTAATTTAATCTAATTACAAGTAACGTAATCTAGATTAGATTACAATTAGATTACTTTAACGAGTATCCTCATTTTAGGATACTCGTTTTAGGTAATGTATTCTGACTACTTTTAGATTACTTTTGGAGTAATCTAAATTAGGGAGAATCAATAAATTATGAATAATTTACTGCCATTGTGTGAATAATATGTAATCATGTAATCCATAAAAAAGTAACCGTAATCTGATCATAATCATTTTAAAATTTAATAATTACAAGTAGTTAATTTTTGGAATCTGATTACTAAACGTAATCTAGATTGCGCTGCTCATTTTAGGATACTCATTTTAGGTAATGTATTCAGACTACTTTTGGATTACTTTTAGATTACTTTTGGAGTAATCTATATATTAGTTAATCAATTTTGAATAATTTACTGTTGTGTGAATAATATGTAATCGTAATCCATAACAAAGTAACTGTAACTATTTAATCATGTAATCCATAACAAAGTAACTGTAATCTGATTATGAGCATTTTAAAACATAATTTAATCTAATTACAAGTACTACATTTTTAGAATCTGATTACGTAACGAAATCTAGATTAGATTACAATTAGATTACTAAAATGAGTATCCTCATTTTAGAATACTCATTTTAGGTAATGTATTCTGACTACTTTTGGATTAATTTTGGATTACTTTTAGATTACTTTTGGAGTAATCTAAATTAGGGAGAATCAATAAATTATGAATAATTTACTGCCATTGTGTGAATAATATGTAATCATGTAATCCATTAAAAAGTAGCCATAATCTGATTATGAGTATAATTACAAGTACTGCATTTTTGGAATCTGATTAATAACGCAATCTAGATTAGATTACAATTATATTACTAAAATCATTTTAGGATGCTCATTTCAGGTAATGTATTTGGACTACTTTTGGATTACTTTTAGATTACTTTTGAACTAATCGCTATTAGGGAGAGTTAATAAATTATGAATAATTTGCTGTTGTGTGAATAATATGTAATTGTAATCCATAACAAAGTAACTGTAACTATTTAATCATGTAATCCATAAAAAAGTAACCATAATCTGATTATGAGCATTTTAAAATGTAATAATTACAAGTACTTCATTTTTGGAATCTGAGATACGTAATCTAGATTAGATTACAATTAGATTACTAAAATCATTTTAGATGCTCATTTTAGGTAATGTATTCAGACTACTTTTGGATTACTTTTAGATTACTTTTAACTTAAACAGTTCAGAAAATCATTCCATGAGCAATGTAAACATTTTGAGAATAGACCAGATAACTTTGAACGAAAGTTCTATTGCCGTTATTTGCAAAGTGTTTGTTCTTATCTTTGAGAGAATCTTGCCAGAACATTAGCTAAAGTTCTGAGAACGTTTTCTGTTAGTTGGGAACAGTCTGTTTCTCTTTCAGGTCCTGGTCTAGTGTTCATAGCGTATCCGCGGGCCGTTTCCATGATGCCTGTGCCGCAGCTGTGGGCCGTGTGTTTCTTCCTCATGATCATCATGTTGGGTCTGGACACTCAGGTGTGGCGTCGCTCTCAGGTGTGTCTGCTGCAGGTTTAGCGCTGCTGCTGATCGCTGTGTTTGTGTGTTCAGTTCGTCAGTCTTGAGGCGCTGATGATGTCGGTGTCGGATCTGTATCCCGCAGTCATCCGTAAAGGTCGCCGGCGTGAGCTTCTGCTCCTGCTCGTGTGTTCAGTGTGTTTCCTGCTCGGGCTTCTGATGGTGACGCCGGTGAGACATTTCAATTCTCTCTGTTATTTCTTCAGCTGTGCAAAATTAACACTCACCCCAAGTGTCAATTGAATGCTTGGTTTGTTAATTAATAAGTTAATTGGAAACTAATCCATGTTTTCTTATAATATATATTGAAAACAACAGAGGTCCTAACACAGAGCCTTGTGGCACTCCATAATTTACTGATGTTATCTGAGATTTTTCCCCATTTAAATATACAAAATGGTGACTGTCTGATAGGTACGATCTAAACCACCTTAATTTTGGATTCAGTTTAAACGTAATATTTCACAGGCCCCATGAGATAAGAATTATCATTTAGTGTCTTTTTGTCCACGTGTTTTCTCTTTGAGCTGGATTATTTGATAGTGAACTCAGTAGTAGTTTACAAAATAAACTTTTATCAGGTAGTGGTCTTTATTCCTGCTCCGTCAGAGCAGTGTAGCATCTGAATCACATATCGCTGTCCTCCTCTCTGTGTCTGATGATCAGGGAGGCCTGTATGTGTTTCAGATCTACGATCATTTCTCCTGCAGCGGAGCCAGTCTGCTGCTGCTGTCCGTCTGTCAGTCAGTGGCCATCGGATGGATCTACGGTACACACACACACACACACATATATATGATATGGAAATTCATCCTGGTGGTTGAGGTGATGTTGTTGTGTTGTTCTCAGGTGCTGAGCGCTTCAGCAGGGACATCGAGGCCATGATCGGTTACCAGCCGCTCGGCAGCTTCAGGCTGTGCTGGCGTTACCTGACGCCCGCCGTGTGCATCGTGGGTCTCGTGTGACACTGATAGCAGCGCTGAATGACCCTCGGCTTCCTCTGAGAAAGTCTCTGTGTCTCTTCAGGGCACGTTCGTGTTCTCGCTGATGTGCTGGTCTCCGCTGACCCTCGCCAACGGCGTGACGGCCCCTGGATGGGCCTCAGCGATGGGCTGGACGCTGACGCTGTCCTCCGTGTCTCTTCTGCCGGTCTGCGCGCTCTACACCCTCATGAACACACCGGGAAACCTTCAGGTGAAGAACAGCACTTTACCATGTTTAAATATATTTAAACCTTTCTAGACAAATGAGCTTTATGGTTGTTCAGTGATGAAGTCGGTATGTTTCCATCCAAAGTTGCGAATTTAACTTGTGCGTAAAAATGGAATTTTGCATAAAACATTTGCGAATAAAGCACCGTTTCAGTTACGTCATCCCATTGCACAGTCACATGACTTTTTTGATGGGCATTGAGGAATCTATTCAGTAAATGTCTTTTCATTGTAGTTTATGCACGTTTTCTCATGAAATAAAAAAAGTGTATCCGCCTCAATTGAGCGCATACGTTTTTTATGCACATTTTTAGAATTTATGCGCATCTTGGTTTTTCCATCCAGCGTTTTTTAAAAGTAATATCCCAAAATGAGCATGAAAATAGGTGAATGACAACACAGCTAGTGTGATTTTTACTATATCTCTACAAAATCATTGCCAACTTAACTAAAACTATTAAAAATAATAGTAAAATTTAAAATAATAAATAATAACATTTTAATTAAAAAAATTACAAATATAAAAAAATATATATATAAAAATTATTTTAAAAAATTATTGAAACGAAGCTGAAATAAAATAAAATATAAATTTTTAATATAAGAAATGTCAACTAACTGAAATAAAATAATTTGAAGCACTAAAACTACTAAGACTGAAATAAAATTTCAAATTTATTAAAGCCAAATTATAATTAAAGCAAAATATAAAAAAACTAATAAAAATGACAAAAGCACATGAAAAATGTAAAAACATAAAATGTTAAATAAAAAATGAAAATATAAAAATAAAATATAATTCTAAATAATATAGTAGTATAAAAATAATACTATACTATACAAAAATAACACTATACTTTTATATTTTATATATCTGAATATTTAATTATATAAACCTATATAAATATATTTTCAGACTCCTGTCTTTTATATATATATATATATAAAAATGTATAAATAATAAATAAATAAATTATATTATAATTGTATGTATGTAATGTATAAGTAATACGTAAATAAATTATATTATAATTATAAATATATATTAATATATATTAATATAATATATATATATATATATATATATATATATATATATATATATATATATATATATATATATATATATATATATATATATTATAATATTTATTTATTTATTATAATTTATTTATTTATTATATTTATTTAATTATATTAAATTATATATATATATATATATATATATATATATAAAGCTTTATGTCTAATCATTTGCAGTGCTTCATGGGACTGTAGTTCATTCCCTCTCATTTAATCATGAACGTTTCACTCATCCTGAGTCTGAGCAGCTCTCTCCTCCTGTAGGCTGTGCTTCATTGTTAAACGAATGACAGTTGTTTATGTAAGTGGCAAATAAAATCCCTCACGCAGACAGAGAGTCTCGAGCGTCGAGCGTCTGGCCTAATAACCCTCCTAAAGTCTCGCTGCTGAATAACAGGCCATTCATGTGTTCCCGTGTGCAGCGTCTCCGCCTGCTGTGCCGCCCCGCGCTGGACTCACGCTGACAGACGAGCACCTTTCTAATGCTGGACATGCTTGACCTCTGACCTCGGCACAAAGAAGCCCAAAGAGCCAATTAAGGACGTGGTGTAATCGAGTGAAACTGAACAGATCTGATGTAAAGAAACCAGCGTTTGCTCTGATAGGAGGAGCCGTATGTGAGACTGTAGTGAAACAGCTGGAAGGTGAAAGAAACTCTGTGTCTTCATAACAAGCTTCTCTTTATGTTCCAGTTCTGTGTTCACCTATGATGGTGGACATTTTGACAGGATATTCAATAATTTGAGCATATCATCTAAAATACCTGGATGACCTACTATACGTTTGCATCAGTCAAAACGCTTGATCTTCCATTTCCAGTGTGAATGAACCATGAATCTTCTTCTTGACTCAGACTGCAGAAAGATTAATAGATGTCATTTTCTGAATTACACATCAATGGTAAATGTAGTAGCATGTTATTAAAGCTTAAAATTTTCAATGAAATATGAAAATATAAAAATAAAAGCTAATTCAAAATAATAATAAATACTATAATAGTATATAAATATGAAAAAAATAACAGATTCAGTCTCAGAGTACTTATATTTATATTTATGTATTTATATATCTGAATATTTAATTATATAAAGCTTATAAATATATATCATAATGCTCTAGTCTTTATATGTATGTCTCTCTCTATATATATATATATATATATATATATATATATATATATATATATATATATATAGACACATTCACTCTGAAAGAAATTATATACTTATATATATGAATATTTAATTATATTAAGCTATATATTTATATCATAATGCTCCAGTATGTGTATAGATAGATAGATAGATAGATAGATAGATAGATTCTTCATATAATTACACTTCTTGATTATTGGCATGATTGTTTGTATTGATACTGTCAGGAAACATTTATCTATTAAAATGCTGAAAAAGGACTTTTTGGAGTTTTTTTCAAGTCAAGTTAAATGTATTTGTATAGCGCTTTTCACAATATACATCATGATGTTACTGTTTATAATATCATGAAAAAGCTCTGCTAAGTTCTATATACTATATCAGCGTCACTGTTTCTGAACTTAATTAAGTCTTGAGCTTTCTTCCAGGAACGAACACGTCACAATATTCCTCATTAAAATAATTAATGAGCAGAATAAAGGGGCGGGACCTGGTTGAGTTAGTTAGTAGTGTGTTGAAACTGGCAGTTATGGTAAGGGGCGGGGCATTTCCCAAACACCAATCACAACACACTGCTCCAGCCGACCAATCAGAGCACATTGTGCTTTTCAGAAGGAGGGGCTTCATAGAGACAGGAACTAAACAGAGCGTTACTGACAGACTGGGAAGAGAGGAGCTGCAACAATAGAGAATATGAGGAAAATAATCAACATTCAATCTAGTAGAGCACAAAAACAACATCAAGACTTTGAAAAAGAGCATAATATGGCCTCTTAAGTCACATTTAGCAGATTAGAGTTTTGTAAAGCATGTAAAATATATCTGTATTCTATTATGAATGAGGCATGCTGGGAAAGAGCATAACAGATGGGCCACATTGTGATAACTAGAAGTGCCTTTTAGCAATCGTTTAATATATGGATTAATTTAGTGCTGTTGACTCTCTCTCTCTCTGTGTGTGTGTCAATATGCGCACGTGTCCATGCACGCATGTCCATATGCACGTTTTGATAATTTGTGCTCTATATTTAGAGGATTGCCTGTGTGTGTGTGTGTCCATATGGTTGTGTGGAGTGTTATTGTGTTCAGTGGATTATATCTGTAATGCGCCCGTGTTTGATACAGCAGCGCATCTCCTGCGACAGGAAAGCCGTTTCACGTTGGGCTGTCGGTGCCAAAGCATGCGCTCGTCTGTTTGTGTGTTTGTTCTGGACAGTGTTTCCATGTGATGCTAAACAATTCGATTTGAATTATTTGTGTGCCTCTAATTATTTTTGAAATAGATCAGATTCATTGATAATAATCATAAATGTTTATTGAGCATCAAATCATCATATGAGAATGATTTCTGAAGGATCATGTGACACTGAAGACTGGAGTAATGATGCTGAAAATTCAGCTTTGATCACTGGATATAAATTACAATTTACTATATATTGACATAGAAAACAGCTATTTTAAATTTTAATAATATTTCACAATTTTATCATATTTTTGATCAAATAAATGCAGCCTTGGTGAGTGTAAAGAAAGCTTACTAACTGACTCATGAATGTGTGTGGTTTTTATGAATATATAATTTATTTATTTTATTATTTTATTATGCAAATTGGCCATGAAACTATATTTGCATGACATTCATTAAAAAATAAACAAAATTGCATAAGTATGTATTCATAAAAAACATGTCATTGTGAAATGAAACTTATTAGTAAACTTATTTTCAGTTAAACATTCAATTTTTATTGACAAAAGCAACTAGTTAAAAGTGTCATTTTTTAACCCACAACCTAGATAAAAGATAATTCAATAGCATCAAATCTTCATACAGCAGAAAACTCACTTTTTAATTCCCTCAATCACTATTTTAAAGATCTTTTCTTAGTGGTTTTATTTTGTGGACACACTAAAGACATGTTCTCATCATCTATAAACATCTCTGGCTGTTTTCCTCCAACTGTTTTGGCAGAAAAGCTCGTCCTCGTGCCTCAATCCTTGCTCATTTTAATCTCCGTTGGCAGGTCAAGGCCCGAGCCAAAGGTGAGCTGTGGGTTACAGCAATACCTCTAAAGATCCCAAAGCATTCATCACCCAAAACACACACGCACACCCCTCACACGTCGGCCGACCCACGCCGTGGTTTCTCACATCGCTCTAACCTGAGCAAACATCCTCTGCCGACCCCCAAGAGACTCAGGGATCACAACATTTCTCACAAACCGCTGGCAGATAGGTGAGAGATGAGAGGTGCCTCTTTACGGGCCTCTCTTATCCAACATGTTTTGACCGCAGGAAAAATAACAGATCTGATAGCAGCGTATCTGACGTTAAAAGCATCTGATATTAAAAGTATTGCAAGTTAAAGTCACAGGAGATCAAAACTGACTCTTTATATAAAAGTATGTCCAACTTTATCTGTATGTACTGACGTAAGATGATATATATACTGTACTATAGCAAATCTTGAGTTGCTGTTTGAACAGGACATTTTGAGACTCACAGCTGTAAGCAGGGGCTAAAATTAACACTCAGCAAGCGGCAAATGCATTTAAAAATCAGTGTTGGCGAGTGACAGTGTGACTCACCAGTTAGCCGGTAATATTTTAATGAATACTAGCAATGCAATATTGTGAGTACATGAACGTGAACAAATGCGAACAATGCTCAGGACAGTTGATGGGTCAGTGCCACATCGTAGAGAAGGTTTATGCCTTGACAATTTAAATATTCAAGCGCAAGAAGACGCAAAAGGGAACACAATTCGTTACTCGTTAGCACGGCACGCGCACAGAAAGCTGCGTCTCAGACAGCACGAATCAAGTTCTCTTTCACATCTTCTTGCGCTTGAACAGACATATTCAAACAAAACTGTGTCAAAATGGCCATCTTGGCAAGTGCAAACAACCCAAGTTGGGTTAAAAATAGACAAACAATGACTATATGGCTGGCTTGGAGAAGTTGGAAGTTGGAAATTAAAAATCAGACACATAATTACTAGAGGCAACAGTAATAATCAAAAGGTGAACATTTATTAATAAGCAATTTAATAAATGTTTATTGTTTAACTATTATTCATTAAACTTATTAATAAATGTTCATTTATTATACATATTAATAAAAGTTAATTTCCAACATATTTTGGGTTCATTTTAAGCAAGCAATACAGTAATTTGTAAACAATAGTTTACAATAATAGGCTAAATTAATGGGTTAAAACAACCCATTCACTGGGTTAAAACACCCCATTTGATGGGTTAAAACAACCCATTCGATGGGTTAAAACACCCCATTTGATGGGTTAAAACAACCCAATCACTAGGTTAAAACACCCCATTCGCTGGGTTAAAACTCCCCATTCAATGGGTTAAAATAACCCAATCGCTGGGTTAAAACACCCATTTGATGGGTTAAAATAACCCAATCGCTGGGTTAAAACACCCCATTTGATGGGTTAAAACAACCCAATCACTAGGTTAAAACACCCCATTTGCTGGGTTAAAACTCCCCATTCGATGGGTTAAAATAACCCAATCGCTGGGTTAAAACACCCCATTCGCTGGGTTAAAACTCCCCATTCGATGGGTTAAAATAACCCAATCGCTGGGTTAAAACACCCCATTCGCTGGGTTAAAACACCCCATTTGATGGGTTCAAACAACCCAATCACTAGGTTAAAACACCCCATTCGCTGGGTTAAAACTCCCCATTTGATGGGTTAAAATAACCCAACCGCTGGGTTAAAACAACCCAATTGCTGGGTTTGTCCATTTTCAACCCAACTTGGGTTGCTTTTAACAGAGTTAAAAGAGTGTATCCTCGTAAACATAGCTAGTTATGTCTTAAATGAATGTAAACAGTTCACGTGTAACAGTATATTGGATCCGTGCATTAGCTCTTAAAGTGACAGCAGCCTAATATTCACAGAACAAAAGACAAAGAATAATCACTTGCTGCTCTAGACTGAATTTTTTAGCTTTAATAAGGATTAATCTGTTTATAAACATTTGTTAAAAAAAATATTTATGGCCGTTAAATTTTCTTAAGTCACGGGCCATTGGCAGGTGTGGCAGAAAGTTAGTTTTAGGCCCTGCATGTAAGTAAATGCAGTTGTCAATCCCAAAAACTCTCAGTGTGAACAGTATGTATTCAGTCTAACTCACTCTGGTATAAAATGGACAAACTCATGGATAAAATCCAGCCCTGACCATTTATTTCTCATGAATATCCTGTTTAACTGGGAAATACATCACTTTATGGAAGTAAAATGGGTTGTGAATGCCATTTCTAAGTCGTTTCAGAATGGTATTACGTTCTCATGAAAGATTTTGAAGACAAACATGTTTTCATTTATAATAACGTCACTGATGAATCAGGGTTGAATCAAGAGTCAGGGTTGATTTCACATGGTTTAAAGGATCTATTATGTTAACATCAATTTATTATGTGAAGTCTGGATGTCATAGATGCAGAAAAAAAATATTTATTAAAATGCATTATATGTAAAACCATGAAACCTTTCAATTTAAGTGATACACTTGCAATCATTGATTAATATGGTCATATATCGCAACTAGGGTTGAGAGTGGCTGTGTGGAAGCTGTTCATTATGGCTGTGTGTTTTTGATTGGTTTGATGCAGGTTTATTGTGAGGAGGTGGGCTTCACCGTCACTGTGAAACATACGTGATAGTACACAGTGTTCTCTCATGAACTCCCACACACTCCTATAGAACGGACGGTGTATGTGGGGGTTGATGGTCTGTGCTGGCCTGAATGGAAATGGAATAGTTAAAAGAACGAGTTTACCCCCCAAAATGACAAAACATTGTTGAAATCCCACTTAAACAAACCCAATTAGTGTGCATTCAAGATGCATTGTGCAATGACATTAAATGCCACTTTCAGATTTTAAGTAAGCAACAAAATATGAAGCAGCCAAACTTTTTCAACATTGATAATATTAAATGTTTCTTGAGCAGCAGATCAGCATATCAGAATAATTTCTGAAGGATCATGTGACTCTGAAGACTGGAGTAATGATGCTGAAAATTCAGCTCTGATCACTGGATATAAATTAAAGTTTACTATATATTCACATAGAAAACAGCTGTTTTATATTGTAATAATATTTCACAATTTTTACTGTATTTTTGATCAAATAAATTCAGCCTTGGTGGACATTAAAAAAATCGTAATTATTCCAAACTTCTGACTGATTTACATTTATGCATTTGGCAGATGCATTTGTCCAAAGTGATTTTAATGCATTAATGCATTCAACATACATTCAACATATATATATATATATATATATATATATATATATATATATATATATTTTTTTTTTTTTTTTTTTTTTTTTTTTTTTTTTTTCAAATTTATGCATTCCCTTGGAATCATTTGAGCTCCAGGACACATTTGAGCAGATACACATACAGTATGTGAGGAGAGAAAGACTGTAAATATTCCCTGTAGCCTGCGTGTCTGCTGTTTCTGACAGCTCCTCTGGGAAACACTATGAAGTGACTCAGCCTCAGTAAACAAACACTGGGCAGGAGATCCATGAAGTGTCATACAATTCTGATGCAATTTGGCTCCGTGTGTCATTCTGAATAGTGACTCGTATTACACAACACCCAAATCCAGCGACTGACAGCGCTGGCACGAAACCACCAGCTCGCCTGAAGATGTAATAAATATCCTCTTAATATCTGTCAGATTGCACAAGCGTGACAGTACATGCCGACGCTTTTGTCCCAGTCACTGATGCTTCTATTCTGGATGCGCCATAAATTATCCATCACCTCAACGCTCAGGTCAGTCTGTGTGAGTTTGGAGAAGAAGAAAGTGCTGTGATCAATAATTAAAATATTGTTACTCAACTACAGCAAGCTCAAGCTTTGAAAGCTTCAATGTACAAACCAATGAAAATGCTGTCACTGTTGTTGTTGTTGTTGTGATGATGTCATGACACAGTGCTGGAGAATGAAGCCCTCACTAGTGTGCACACAATACTCAGTGTTCTGTGTCATTGCCTGTGGCGGTTGATGCACTATTGAACAGGGTTTCCCAGTAGTGGATGGATTCCCTCCATGATGTCACGTTTCTCCCGCATGTTCTGTTGGGATTCATGTTGAGAATGCTGAATGTGCAAATTATAGTAGTAATCGAAAATGAACCCTTCAGATGTGTATATTAAATCAACCCCTTCGATGGGTTTGTTCATTTTCAACCCAACTTGGGTTGTTTTTAACCCAGCATTTTATCCTCGTAAACATAGTTATGTCATAAGTGAATGTAAACAGTTGAGAAATAAAACACGTGTAACAGTATGTTGGATCCGTGCATTAGCTCTTAAAGTGACAGCAGCCTAATATTCCTGCTGCTTTCTGAGTTTTTAAAGTTAATCAAACAACAAAAGACAAAGAACAATCACTCACTGCTCTTTTGAAGCTTTAAAAATTATTAATCAGATGTGTTCAGATGTCAGATGATGTGCTCTGACGTCATAAAACCCATTAGTGAGATATTATTGGAGTCTGTATCAAAACTAAAAACAGAATCAGAAATATGGTATGCAATATAGGATTCTGTTAGAGATCAATTTGAAAAAAAATCACACAGAAATGTGAGTAGAGACTTCCACATTTTTCACTGAGGACTTTTTAAACATTGCTTCTAGTAAGATTAAAGTCACCATGAAATCAAAATGGACAATTCTTGTTTTTTTATGGAATATTGCATAAATTATTTCTCAGTGCATGTCATTATTGTGTTAAATTCATAATCTTGAATCAAAATATCTTCCTCTCCCTCTTGTAGTGACATCTCTTCTCTGATGATGAGGGCGTGGCAACCTGTCACTCACATTAGATCCACCAATAGCAAACCACAACCATCCAATCAATTCCCAACGGACAAAATCAAGCCCCGCCCTACATTTGTTCTTGTTTGAGAAGCCATTTCACTCTGATATACGGCACAATAGAGAAGAAAAGACCAGCGCAACTTCACTTTCATGCCGACTTTAAGAGAAGCCATCAATATGCTGTTTTTGCGTCTTTAATTTGATGTCATTTTATGCCAATTACATCAAATGCCATTTTCAGATTTTCAGTGAATAATGACTTAGCTTTGTCTGAGAACAGACCCAAATTTATCATAAGACTTCAGAAGAACTGATATATAATGCATGAGTCATATGCACCAGTGCTTTATGATGCTTTTTCATTTTCTATTTAAGGTAAAGTCAAGCGTATACTTCCACATTTTTCACATTACCTAGTTTGATTATTATCGGCTCTTGTAAGATAAAGAGAAGTCATCAATATAATGATTTTAATCATTAAGAGAAGAGGAAGAGTTGTTGAAGTAGAGTGTTTTACGTCATTTTACGCCGGACTGCTTCACAAACGAGGGTCAATTCAACACTGGATTTGCACAAACAGCAACTACACTAACCAAAAGTTGTAACTTCTTCCTGAGTCTCTCCATCAGTGTCGACTCCGGTTTGAACAATGTAAGGCTGAAAACTTTCGTCATTTTGGCTGCGTGAGATTCTCCAGCTTTGTTGTCGTTGAGCTGTTAAAGCTCCGCCCTCTTCTGGAAAGCGGAGCTCATTTGCATTTAAAGGGACACACACAAAAACGGCGTGTTTTTGCTCACACCCAAATAGAGGCAAATTTGACAAGCTATAATAAATGATCTGTGGGGGATTTTGAGCTGAAACTTCACACACACATTCTGGAGACACCAGACTTATAGGTCCCCTTTAACAGATATACTGTACAACTTTATTTTTAATAATGTATTATTAAATGTTGAAATTAACATTAATGAATGCTTTAGAAGTATTTTTCTAATGGAGCCTTATTGTAAAGTGTTATTGTAAACCAGCATGTTCATTCATAAGTCACATTTCAACATGTTTCTTCATGTTTGTGGGGACATTTTCAAACATTTGGCTTCTAACAAGAGATGAACCTGTAAACTGAACACACAGAGAGAGAGAGAGAGAGAGAGAGAGAGTTGGGAAAGAATGAGAGGAGGAGGTCTGGAGTGGAGAGTGAGCGCAAAGGGGCAGGACTCTCTCTCTTTCTCTCTCTCTCTCTATTTCTTTCTCTCTCTGTGGTGCTTTTAAGAGGAAACTTTGTGTTTTGTTCTTCAAGTTCACTTTAGTTCTCGCTGCACTCTCGTGGTGTTTTCTTTGCCTTCGTGTATTTATTTCACTGACTCGTGAGATGCGCACCGGGACTAATGGATCAGTCCGCCTCGGTTTTCTGGAATTCCTCATCTTAAAGCTGGATTTCGGATTGTAATGTTTCCAAAAGTTTTCATGAACTGCATGGAATAATAATGTGGCAGATTGTTTTGTTGTGCTGCGCTCTGGACGGTTCCTTTGCGTTCAGCGCGCTCCGTCCACCTGCGAACGCGTCTCTCCTCACACCTGCCCAGCGGAGCGACGGCGTCGTGCGGACTGTGGATCGGATTTATCACGGGGGAGGCAAAGCCGGGTACCTTCTGTACATGGACGAGCGGCGCTTTCAGCTGGATATGGAGCGGGACGAGTCGGTACTGTCTCATCACTTTGGTTCGAACGCGGACGCGCCGCCGGTGCGCCGGGAATGCGTTTACCGCGGCACCGTCAATTCAAACGCGGAGTCTCTTGCGGTTTTCAATCTGTGCGGCGGTGGACTTGATGGGTTTTTCGCGATTGATCACGCCCGGTACACAATCACACCGCTCATCCGGGCGAAGGGCCACGAGAATGACGTGCACATCGTCGAGGACGCCGACGCGACGCGCGCTCTCCACTTTTACACCCGGGAACGCTTCAGTTTCGAAGAGATGCCCGCGCGACACAGCTGCGGCACGCGTGACCGAAAAACACGCAGGGATAAAAAGCGGAGCGCTCGAGGTAAGCGGAAACGCGATGAGGACGCGCGCGGACGCAGATGGTGGACAAAGTTTGCGAAGCCCGACGCTTCGCTGACGCGACGCAGGAGGTCTGTGTCTCGCGCGCGGCACGTGGAGCTGCTGCTGGTCGCGGATGCATCCATGACGAAGAAATACGGGAAGGACCTGCATCATTACCTGTTGACGCTCGCGTCCATCGCGTCCAAACTCTACGGTCACGCCAGCATCGAGAACCCCATCCGCCTGTCTGTGGTTAAAGTCGCGATTCTGTCCGAGAACGAGAAGGGGATCGATGTGTCCAAAAACGCCGCCGCGACGCTCAAGAGCTTCTGTAAGTGGCAGAATCAGCAGAATCCGCTGGATGACGATCATCAGCATCACCATGACGCGGCGATCCTCTTCACCAGGCAGGTAAAAACTGAAACATTCGCGTCGCGCGCTTGACTGACGGTCACGCGCAACGAACTTTATGAACTACATTGTGTCTTTTGTGAGTGAGTGAGTATGGAAGCTCATTTCTGCCGCATAAGAATAAGAATTATGTTTTAGTAAATCATAATTATTACATATAAAGTCATAATTATGTCATATGACATAAAATGATTATATATGACGAAATTATGAGATAAAAATGAAATTATGACATACTAAGTCATAATTAAGAGATTAAAAAATCGAAATTATGACATAAAAGGTCAAAATGATGACATACTAATTCGTAACTAAGTCATCATTTTGACTTTTTGTTATAACTATGGCATCATAATTCTAAATTATGAGATACACCTGAAATTATTACATAATAAATTATAATTAAGAGATTAAAAAGTAGAAATTATGACATAAAAATAGAAATTGACATACTAAGACATACTAAGTCAGAATTATGGCATATAAATCATAATTAAGTCATAATTATTTCATTTGTTTGTCATAACTATGACATAAAAAGTCTAAATTATGAGATAAACATGAAATTATTACATACTAAATCATAATTAAGAGATTAAAAAGTAGAAATTATGACATAAAAATGGAAATCATAACATACTAAGTCATAATTCTGATATATTACGCCATAATTAAGACATACTAAGTAAATTATGACATAAAAAGTCAAAATTATGATGTATAATATAATTATGACACTATCATATGACATAAAAGGTCAAAAATATGACATACTAAGTCATAATTAAGTCATAAGTTTTACTTTTTGTCATAACTATGACATAAAATGTCTAATTTATGAGATAAACATTCAATTATTACATAATAAATTACAATTAAGAGATTAAAAAGTAGAAATTATGACATAAAAATGGAAATCATAACATACTAAGTCAGAATTCTGATATATTACGCCATTATTAAGGCATACTAAGTAAATTATGACAGAAAAAGTCAAAATTATGATGTATAATATAATTATGACACTATCATATGACATAAAAGGTAAAAATATGACATACTAAATCATAATTAAATCATAATTTTTACTTTTTGTCATAACTATGACATAAAAAGTCTAATTTATGAGATAAACAGTCAATTATTACATACTAAGTCATAATTAGGAGATTAAAAAGTAGAAGTTATGACATACTAAGTCATAATTATTACATTAAAAGTAGGGAAAATGGGTTTCCATACTGATGATCTCACCTGTGCACAGGTATGAAACTCTACCATAGCTCATGAATTGAATTACCATGTTTTATTTGATACCATCAGTGTACCATGATTATTTTTACCATGGTACAATGGCGGAATGCTATGGTACTTTTGAATATATTATGGTATTAACATGATGCTCCAAGGTAGATTTTGTTTCGATCAGCGGTTCTCGACCTTTTTGACCTGTAATGTCCAACACTATATTGACAGATATTTGGTTTAGATGATGATGCTACACACACAGTGCCATATAAATACCATGGTATATTTCAAAGAACCATAGTATCACCTGATACCTTCAAACCCACAGCAGTGTGTGTGTGTGACCAGGTCAGCTGGATCCGATCATGTGGGAACATCAGTCTCTCTCTCTTCCCGCTCCACAGTGAACTGTAAAATTATTTCCTCTGTTGCTGTTTTTCTAGGCAGGCGTCTTCGGCGTCCCCTGACTAGTGTGTGTCGTTATGCAGTGTGTGATCCTTGCGCGCATTCCTTACACGGGATTCTGCTGCAGATTTGAGTGCCATGAACCACAGCAGAGAGCTGTGAGGAAAATCAACACATCTCCCATCTGAAAGCCCTTCCCAAGCTGAGACCACACTCGTTTAGCCCGAACGATCCCACAGTAAAGCGCAGATCTCCGTGCCTCGCTCCACCACCTCGCTTGTGGTTTGGAGCTTGTCGTGTTTCCAGACGAGGCTTGTGGTGCATGTAAGTCATGCAAGGTCTTGTTCACCGGAGCACTTAAAGTGCAGAAAATCCTCTGCTCTGTTAGTTACTCCGTCGTGCTTTCTATCTAAACATCCTTAAAGCAAGATCAATTTCAGAATGTATCTCAAATATCTTAAATAGATAAAATTGTTAAAATGAGTTTGGTATTGTTAACTGAAATTAAATCCATAAAAACATTTCCGTTAATTGAAATAAAATTGAAATGTTAAAAATATATTTGAGTATGTATAAATTACCATTACCTTGACTAATAAATGATGTATATATGGAAGCTTGTTTCCGCCACAAAATAAAAAAATAAAAAAGGTAATTGCAACTTTTGATCTCGCAATTCTGACTTTACAACTCGCAATTCTGACTTTATATCTCGCAATTCTGACTTGATAACTCGCAATTCTGACTTTACAACTCCCAATTCTGACTTTATATCACGCAATTCTGACTTTATATCTCGCAATTCTGACTTTATATCACACAATTCTGACTTTATATCTCGCAATTCTGACTTCATATCTCGCAATTCTGACTTTACAACTAGCAATTCTGACTTTATATCACGCAATTCTGACTTTATATCTCGCAATTCTGACTTTATATCTCGCAATTCTGACTTTATATCTCGCAATTCTGACTTGATAACTCGCAATTCTGACTTTACAACTCCCAATTCTGACTTTATATCACGCAATTCTGACTTTATATCTCGCAATTCTGACTTTATATCACACAATTCTGACTTTATATCTCGCAATTCTGACTTTATATCTCGCAATTCTGACTTTACAACTAGCAATTCTGACTTTATATCACGCAATTCTGACTTTATATCTCGCAATTCTGACTTTATATCTCGCAATTCTGACTTTACAACTAGCAATTCTGACTTTATATCTCGCAATTCTGACTTTATATCACACAATTCTGACTTTATATCTCGCAATTCTGACTTTATATCTCGCAATTCTGACTTTACAACTAGCAATTCTGACTTTATATCTCGCAATTCTGACTTTATATCTCGCAATTCTGACTTGATAACTCGCAATTCTGACTTTACAACTCCCAATTCTGACTTTATATCACGCAATTCTGACTTTATATCTCGCAATTCTGACTTTATATCACACAATTCTGACTTTATATCTCGCAATTCTGACTTTATATCTCGCAATTCTGACTTTACAACTAGCAATTCTGACTTTATATCTCGCAATTCTGACTTTACAACTCGCAATTCTGACTTTATATCAGGCAATTCTGACTTTACAACTAGCAATTCTGACTTTATATCTCGCAATTCTGACTTTATATCTCGCAATTCTGACTTTATATCACGCAATTCTGACTTTATATCTCGCAATTCTGACTTTACAACTAGCAATTCTGACTTTATATCTCGCAATTCTGACTTTACAACTCGCAATTCTGACTTTATATCAGGCAATTCTGACTTTACAACTCGCAATTCTGACTTTACAACTCGCAATTCTGACTTTATATCTCGCAATTCTGACTTTATATCACGCAATTCTGACTTTATATCTCGCAATTCTGACTTTACAACTCGCAATTCTGACTTTACAACTCGCAATTCTGACTTTATATCTCGCAATTCTGACTTTACAACTCGCAATTCTGACTTTACAACTCGCAATTCTGACTTTATATCTCGCAATTCTGACTTTATATCACGCAATTCTGACTTTATATCTCTCAATTCTGACTTTACAACTCGCAATTCTGACTTTATATCTCGCAATTCTGACTTTATAACTCGCAATTCTGACTTTAAAACTCGCAATTCTGACTTTATATCTCGCAATTCTGACTTTATAACTCGCAATTCTGACTTGATATCTCGCAATTCTGACTTTATATCTCGCAATTCTGACTTTATAACTCGCAATTCTGACTTGATATCTCGCAATTCTGACTTTATAACTCGCAATTCTGACTTTATATCTCGCAATTCTGACTTTATATCTCGCAGTTCTGACTTTATAACTCGCAATTCTGACTTTATATCTCGCAATTCTGACTTTATAACTCGCAATTCTGACTTATATCTCGCAATTCCGACTTTATATCACACAATTGTGAGTTTATATCTCGCAATTATAAACTCGCAATTGTCAGAATTGCGAAATAAAAAGTTACAATTACCTTTTTTATTTTTTATTTCATGGCAGAAACACTCTTCCATACTCTAAATATTGATACCTAATGCATTAACTAAAGTTAACAAATTGAAGTTTATTCTAAAGTGTTGCCAACAAATCTTGCATTGACTAGTTTTAACGATTTAAAGTCGTCATTTTGTCTCTATTGTGCCATATATCCGAGTGAAACACTTCTGGGACAAGAACAAATGTTGGGCGGGGCTTGATTTTGTCTGTGGAGAATTCATTGGATGGTTGTGGTTTGCTATTGGTGGATTTCACATGAATGACAGGTTGCCCCGCCCTCGTCATCAGAGAAGAGAAAAGATTCTGCAAGAGGGAGGAGAAGATATTCTGATTCAAGTTTACGAGCAACATGAATTTAAAACAAAAATGATGTACACCAATAAAAACTGCAATAAACCATAAAAAATAATTCCCTTCAGCAGAAAAATTCCGACTGACTTCCCAAGTGCCCTCGGTTGGCATCTCAGTAAGTGGCGCTGACGTCGTTTCCCTCTCACAAGAGCCACCACTGCGAATCCCACAGAGACGCAGCTTCTCTTGGCAGCGGTGCACGGACGGCTGGTGCCAGCGGCGTCTTTCCTCTGGCGGTGTGGAGTCTGACACACCTGCTGGCGTAGAGTGTGTGTGTTTAAGAGTGTGTGGTTGTGAAGTACACCATGTCAACAAGCCCTGATGGGCAACAGAAGCCCACAGACACCCACCGAGAGCGCTGGAACCACGGCCAAGCCGGAGCACAAAGGCTATGAAATAACTGAAGCATCATTTCCTCTCACAGTTTCCCAAAACCTCCTCTGTCTCACCACTAGGACTGATTTGATATATTTATTGAGAGAGATACTCACCCAAAAACAAGAATCTGTCATCATTTACTCACCCTCATTTTGTTCAAAAAACTGAAAAACTACAAACATGGCATACATACATGTCATGTGTGGGACACCGTATGAGGAACATTAAAAAGAAGAAAATCAAATGGGTGAGTAAATGCTGACAGAATGTTCAGTTTGGTTCTTTTAAGGCACTTAATAAGAGCACACGTTAATGTGTCTTTTAAGCCAAACTATTTGACATCTGCACGATAATTGTGTGTTCCTCATCGGCCCCTGAAGCACAATGACGCTGAAAGCCTTTCAGTCAAATACTTTATAGATTCATTAACGCTGCCAGGACGTCTAGGGACATGAATGAAACCACCGATACACGTGATTTGCGTCACACTGGCAGAACGCTAGAGCTCGACGACTGCTCGGTTTCACTAGTCGTCTAGAACAACAGTGGACTAGTTGAAAGTGGCACTATCAGCAGTATAAATAGCATCTAACAACCATTTACACTTAATGCAAAGAAAATACATCTGAGAAATGAAGGGGGTTTATAAACATTAAACATGCGCTCTAGAACAGTGCCGGTCTCGTTTCAGCCCCAGAATGCACTCGTGCGTGTGGATGCGTCCGTGCAGCTCGATGCAAAGCACAGAACAAGGGCCACATTGAGAGCTCATCAGCTTTTGGGTGAATGTGTGATTATGAGTGGTCACATCAGACGGACGGACGCATGACTGCGCTGAGGGACACAATGCCGCATGTGTCTGTTCATGCAGATTTGTGTGTGTTACGTCACAGTCGTGATTTTCAGATGAGAGCAGGTGCATCGCATGAGCAGATATGATGCAATAACACACACTTGTCTTAGTTTCTCATGTGTTCAGATATACATAGAGCAATGTCCAAAGTTTGGAGTCGGTGCGATTTTTTTAATGTTTCTGAAAAAAGTCTCTTCTGCTCGCCAAGGCTGGATTTATTTGATCAAAAATACAGTAAAAATTTGACATATTTTTGCAATTTAAAATAACAGTTTTCTATGTGAATATATAGTAAACTGTAATTTATATCCAGTGATCAAAGCTGAATTTTCAGCATCATTACTCCAGTCTTCAGTGTCACATGATCCTTCAGAAATCATTCTAATATGCTGATTTGCTGCTCAGGAACAATTTATTTTAAAAAAAATTAAACAAAATAATTGCGACTGACATTCACGACTTTATAACTCGCACTTACGACTTTTCATCTCGCAATTCTGACTTTATAACTCGCAATTGTGACTTTTTGTCTCACATTTCTGACTTTATAACTCGCAAGTGCAACTTTTTATCATGCAATTCTGACTTTATAACTCACACTTATGACTTTTCATCTCGCATTTCTGACTTTATAACTCGCAGTTGCGACTTTATCTCGCAATTCTGACTTTATATCGCAATTGTGACTTTTTATCTCACATTTCTGACTATATAACTCGCAAGTGCAACTTTTTATCTCGCAATTCTGACTTTATATCGCAAATGTGACTTTTCGTCTCGCATTTCTGACTTTATATCGCAATTGTGACTTTTTATCTTGCAATTCTGACTTTATAACTCGCAATTGCAACTTTTTATCTCACAATTCTGACTTTATAAGTCGCACTTACGACTTTTCATCTCGCATTTCTGACTATATAACTCGCAAGCGCAACTTTTTATCTCGCAATTCTGACTTTATATCGCAATTGTGACTTTTCGTCTCGCATTTCTGACTTTATATCGCAATTGTGACTTTTTATCTTGCAATTCTGACTTTATAACTCGCAATTGCGACTTTTTGTCTCGCATTTCTGACTTTATAACTAAAAAAAAATAATCAAAAAAATTTTTAGCAAAAAAAGTCAGAATTGTGACTAAATATAAAAAGTCGCACTTCCATAAAAATTAAGGAGTTTAGTTTTATCTTGAGTTTATCATTATTTATATAAAAGTTTATTTTTAATAGCTACTAAGGCAGGTAAATTTTCTTAGTCCACCGGGCCGTTTGAGCCTGTATGTACTGTACACATACACTATATGTACACACAGAGGGTGTATGTATGCGTACAGACAGAGTAAATATTGTACTGTTTGTTCAGGAGTCTGAGAGAGATTTCACGTGTGGTTTTGTATGTGATTTCGTAGGACAAATGTTTGTGCATGTTGTCCTTCTTTCTGTGCATCAACACATGTGTGTCTCTAAAGCCTCCTGCAGTGATTTCTAGCATATTAACGTTGTTTTGTAACATTCATCCGCCGTCTGTTTGCTAGTTGTGGTGCACTGGGGCATTTCACACGTCCGACATTTCAGCCGCTATACGTTGACAGTTCACTGAAAACCTCTGAGATGTTCTGGATCCATCCGTCTGCACTCCACGCTGTCTAAAATCCTCACCATCCGTGCCAGCGTTGGGTAGCAACAGTCTGGGATTGGATCCGGCTTCTCCGGAGGAACTCAGTGGGATGAGGAATTGGTTTTTGACACAAAGAAGAGCTGGAGTTGATATGGATTATATATGGAATATTATTTTGTTGCCTTGACAAAGCCAGTATACTGAAATCCTATTTAAGCTTATTATTAGTGGTGCTTGTGAAGCATCACTATTATAAACTCACATGCTTGTAACTCGTCTCACACTTGTTTGCTAGCATTGTGCTAATTCATGTTAGCAATGTGATAAAATATGCTAGCAATATGCTTAATCTTATTAGCAAAGTGCTAATTCATGTTAAAACATGATAGCAACTTGCTTAATCGGGATAGCAGCATGCTAAAACATACTGATTCATGTTAGCAACATTTTAAAAATGCCAGCAGCACATTAAATAGCAACATGCTAATTAATGCAAGCAACATGCTAATTAATGCAAGCAACGTGCTAAAACTTGTAACAACATGCTAAATCAAGCTAGAAATCTGCTAATTCATTAGCAACAAGCTTAAACATAGCAATGTATTAAAACATGTTAACAGTATGCTAAATCATGATAGCAACATGATAATTAATGCAAGCAGTTCGTTAAAACATACTACCAACATGCAAAAATATACTAGCAATGTGTTAAAACATGTAGGCAATTTGGAAAGACATGTTAGTAACATGATAATTCATGCTAGCTGCATGCTAAGACTGCTTGCAACATGCTAATTCATGCTAGCAACATGGTAAAACATGCTAGCAGAATGCTTAATCATGTTAGAAAAGTGCTAATTCACATTAAAACATAACAACATACTTAATCATGTTACCAACATGATAACAACATGCTTAATGTTAGCAGTTTGCTAAAACATGCTGATTCATGCTAGCAACATGTACAAAAATGCCAGCAGCACATTAAGTCATGCAAACAACATGCTAAAACTTGTAACAAAATGCTAAATCATGCTAGCAATGTGCTAATTCATGTTAGCAACAAGCTTAAACATACTAGCAATGTATTAAAACATGATAACAGTATGCTAAATCATGCAAGCAACATGCTAATTAATGCTAGAAATGTGTTAAAACATGCAGGCAACATGTTCGCAATTTGGTAAGACATGTTTGTAACATGTTAAGCTACATGCTAAAAATGCTTGCAACAAGCTAATTCATGCTAACAGTCTACTAAAACATGCTACAAACATGCAAAGAAAAATGCCAAGACACGCTAACAACATGCTAAAAATTGTTAGCGACATGCTAGGAAGCTTATAAAACTTTCAAACATTCAGAAAAGGCTTTGTCTCAATTAAATTTACTTTCTAGTTTTAGTTAATGTTTTTTTTGTTTGTTTTTTTAAAGTAACAGAAATGTTATGTTTTTAGTTAACTATAATAACCCTGGTTAGACCATTAGAGAAGTGATATGAATACTTTTCATCTTAAGAATCCTGATTTTGTACATCCAAATAGGCCAAATGCGATGTGACCGAACCTCTTCACTCAGATCAGTGCTGATGCTCCTCTCATAACCATGAAGACCACAGAGGGTTGTCTGCAAACAGACCCCAGATCAGTCAAACAGAGGCCATGGGCTCAGGCCTGCAACGCCCTATAAATCAGAACCAGGTGACAGAAACTCGCGGTGCTACAGAATCAAATATCAAGAGTCGTCTCCACCTCCCCGCATGTCTTCCTGTCTGTCTGCTGTCGACATGTTTGCTCAGAACGCTTGCCAAGCGCCAGAGCCATCGGGATATAAACATTCTGTGTTCGTTTGCGTGCGAGTCGGATCTTCCAAACTGACCCGGGAGTGTCCGGCACCTTGCATCTTGATCATTTCTTAGCTTTTTGTTTTCCAGTTAATGCATCTAAACAGTTCAAACTAACTAAACGATAGGAGAAGTTCTGCATGCATCACCAGAGAGAAGTCTGTCATTTCACTGGAGGATCCACTTATGACTTTTTGACTTTTGACATTATGAGGTCAAAACATTTGTAAAAAATGAAACATGCATGGATGAATTATTCACTAAAAACATGCATTTGGAAAATAGATAGGGTGAATTTACATTTCATGCCAACTTTAAAGCATGAATCTAACAAAACTGAGAGAGTTTTATGTTTAATCTCTTATTTCAATGATGTTTACATGCAGCTCTCTGTTTGAGCCGTTTTCCCTCAATAATTCCCTTATTTTCCGGCTCTTCCTTTGGCCGACATAGTTCCCTGATTCCCTTAGGCAGGAATTCCTCTGTCCATATCAAGTTGCTCTCTCTCCGTCTCTTTCGTTTTTCTGTGAAAACTCAGTGAACAACAGAAGAGTAACTTTCTCATAATAATTTCTATACACTTGTGGAGTGCAGTATATGAACATGAGCTGTGTTCACCTGATTACACATTACACATGCGCTCCGCTGAGGTCATGAGCTAAACTTCTCTCTGAACCTGTTTACACACACACAGACACTCACGCAGCATGTTGCTTTTATAAATGCAAGTGGTTCGCCGTGTGAAGAGCTGCTTTCTCATGTGGCTCGGAGAACAGAGTCCAGGCTGTTTTCATCCACTCGGACTAAATGAGTAAACACACCGAACGCCTGTGAGAAATCGACCTGTCTAAGTGCGTTTGAGAACATTTGCATGTCTCTCTGTGAGGATTTGTTAGTCAATCACATCTGACAATAAACATGAAAACGTGTTCAGGACATACAGTGAAGGTCTGCTTTGAAACTGTTGCATTAAACGCTAAAGTAGTTAAATTAGTCATAAAAAAACATTTTCTGATAGATGGCTTTACATCTTTTCATTGGTCCAACTGGAAATTTCATGTTTCCAAATCCCAGGTTGACACTGTCAGGACCAGTGTTGTAAAACTTACTAAAACTATTAGAAACTGTTCAGGTAAGAAACACTACAGAAATTAAAGTAATTAAATGTAAAAAAAACACTGTGTAACCCCTCCTGTTCGAACCACCCATTCTAAGCGAGACTCGAACCCGGGTCCGCCGGCATGGGAGTCGGGTGCTCTAACAATGAGGCTAAAGACCACAGTCTCTACCGCCTGAGGTACTGAGGTTTACACGCACAGCTCTTACCAGCCTACATACATTACACTCATCCCCCTAAACCTCACTCCCATCCGGGTCACGGCACCAATGTAACCCCTCCTGTTCGAACCGCCCGCTCTAAGCGGGACTCGAACCTGGGTCCGCTGGCATTGGAGTCGGGCACTCTAACAAGGAGGCTAAAGACTTGATCTCTAGCGTCAGATGCTAGAGTGCCTCTTGAGATCAGGGGAGTGAGGTTTACACGCACAGCTCTTACCAGCCTACGTCCATTACTCTCACCCCCCTAAACATCACTCCCATCCGGGTCATGGCACCAATGTAACCCCTCCTGTTCGAACTGCACACTGTAAATGGGATTCGAACTGCAGTCTCTAGCATCACTTGCTAGAGTGCCTCTTGAGATCAGGGGAGTGAGGTTGACACGCATAGCTCTTACCAGCGTACGTCCATTACAACTGGATAGTCTTCATTGTAAAAGTTAAATACAGATTAATGCTTACACTTAAAGTTACAAAAGCAGTGAGTGATTTTCTCTTTGTGGTTTGTTCTGTGATTAACATAACAGGTTTATTAGGCTGTTGTCACTTTAAGAGCTTATGCTTATACGGTTACACAACATGTGCTGTCTTTCTCAACTATTTACATTCCCAAACTGACTGTGTTTAACTCAATACTAGCCAAGATGGGCATTTTGACATAATTTTGAGTGTATTTGACCATTTAAGCACAATACACCATGAAAAAGAACTGAATGTGGTACTTGCGAGCTTTTTGAGAGGTGGCTTTATGTGCGCGCCACTTATATACGTCAATGGTGTGCACGCTTTTGCCGTGAATGTGAAACCTGCGGGAATGGCTAAAATTATGCACAATACAAGTGCTATTCAAACAGAGCGAATGAGACGAGCGGGTGACAGAAGGCAGGTGAGTGTCAAATTGTAAATCGGAGAGAAGAGAGATCAAAAACGCGCAGCCAGTATCGGTGTATACGCTTTGCTGATTCCATAGCTGAAGATACTTCATACTTCCACTGGCATTTATTTCAGCACAAAACCTGTGTGGCCCATAGCCGCAGACCAGTCAGGGTGCCCATGCTGACCCCTGTCCACCACAGAAAGCCCCAACAGTGGACATATGAGCATTAGAACTGGACCACGGAGCAATGGAAGAAGGTGGCCTGGTCTGATGAATTACGTGGATTTCCGGGTGCGTTGTGCGTCTCTTACCTGGGGAACACATGGCACCAGGATGCACTATGGGAAGAAGGCAAGCCGGCGGAGGCAGTGTGATGCTTTGGGCAATGTTCTGCTGGGAAACCTTGGGTCCTGCCATCCATGTGGATGTTACTTTGACACGTACCACCTACCTAAGCATTGTTGCAGACCATGCACACTCTTTCATGGAAACAGTATTCCCTGGTGTCTGTGGCCTCTTTCAGCAGGATAATGCTCCTGCCACAAAGCAAAAATGCTTCAGGAATGGTTTGAGGAGCACAACAACGGGTTTGTGGTGTTGACTCAGTCTCCAAATTCCCCAGATCTCAATCCAATCGAGCATCTGTGGGATGTGCTGAACAAACAAGTCCGATCCATGGAGGCTCCACCTCACAACTTACAGGACTTAAAGGATCTGCTGCTAACATCTTGGTGCAGATACCACAGCACACCTTCAGGGGTCTAGAGGAGTCCATGCCTCGACAGGTCAGGGCTGTTTTGGCAGCAAAAAGGGACCAACACAATATTAGGAAGGTGGTCATAATGTTAAGCCTGATCAGTGTATAAATGTATACTCTAAAATTGTTTCTTTTTTATTGTTCTTATTGCATATCGTTTCTTGTTATTTGTACTATATTGACTCTTACTGAATTGTGTATTATTGTGTATTGTTTACTGGTTATTGTCCTTATTGTGTATTCTCTTATATTTATTGTCTTGTATTTTATTGTTTCTTATGTCCTTCTACCCCATCTTGTTTTAGAGGAATGGACAAAATAAGAATTTCATTATGTTAAGTACAGATGACAGTAAAGATCTTGAATTGGTGTGGATGCATCACTCACACACACACACACTCACTCAAACACACACAAAGTCTGAGAGTTGAACTGGTATTGATAAGCGTGTGTGTGTGTGTTTTCAGGATCTGTGCGGTCATCACTCATGTGACACTCTCGGCATGGCTGACGTGGGCACCGTATGTTCTCCGGAGAGGAGCTGTGCCATCATCGAGGACGACGGCCTTCACGCAGCATTCACCGTGGCACATGAGATCGGTACAGACACGCACACACACGAACAATCCACGTGCATGCACAAACACCTCGATGACATCACTTCCTGTGTGTGTGTGCAGGGCACCTGCTGGGTCTGTCCCACGATGACTCGAAGTTCTGCGAGGAGCGCTTCGGCTCCACTGAGGACAAGCGACTGATGTCGTCCATCCTGACCTCCATCGACGCGTCCAAACCCTGGAGCCGCTGCACGTCCGCCACCATCACGGACTTCTTCGATGACGGCAATGGTGAGAAACGACTGTGACGGAATTTAATGTTGCTTTTCTCAAAAATGAAGTTTAAATATTTAATGGTTATAAAGCCAATTATTTCAATTTGAAAATCTGCAGACTTATATTATTGCTATTATTGATTTCTGAAGTATCATGTGGAGTAATGATGCTGAAAATCCAGCTTTGATCACAGGAATAAATGAAAATGTAAAATATATTCACATAGAAAACAGCTGTTTTAAATTGGAAAAATATTTCAAAATTTTTACTGTATTTTTTATATTTTATATTTTTTTATATTTTATCAAATAAATGCAGCCTTTGTGAGTAGGAGAGACTGATTTCACACTTTTATATTGTAGATATTTAATGAAAATCACCATTTTGCCCTGTGTTGGATGTGCACACAGTTCTATCTCTTCTCCTCAAATGTCTTCACATCTTCCTTTTGTTGTGTGTTTGTAGCCGAGTGTTTGTTGGACGTCCCTCGTCTGCCTCTTCTGGGTCCCGAGGAGCTTCCCGGTCAGAGTTATGACGCTGTGCAGCAGTGCCGTCTAGCCTTTGGCCCAGAGTACACCATGTGTCCCGGGATGGACGTGTGCGCCCGCCTGTGGTGTGCCGTCATCAGGAAGGGTCAGATGGTGTGTCTGACCAAAAAACTGCCCGCTGTTGAAGGAACGCCGTGTGGGAAGGGAAGAATCTGTCTGCAGGGGAAATGTGTGGACAAGACCCGAAAGAGACACTACTCGGTAAGACGAGAGCTCAGAGATGATGTTGTGAAATTAAAAATGACTTGTTTGTTACCCTAAGCAACCACAGAGCAATCTGTCTGTCTGAGAGACTTAAAACCTTCAAACTTAAGCTTTTAAAACTGTTTCAAACTTCAAGCTTTAAACATTATTTCAAACTTAAAACTGCTTCAAATTTCAAGCTTTTAAAAACATTTCAAACTTAAAAACTTACAGGGAAACCAGAAAAGCGTAGCGCCAGATCACAGTCCAAACAAATACTTGTACATACAGCTTCTGGTGGTGCGTAGATTCAAAGATAACTCGACAAGATCAAAAAGACATGAAAGATCCACACACAAGAATAAAGTCAAAAAAGCTCAAAAAAAATTATTTTCCAGAGGCCACAAAAAGTGCAAGTGCAAAGTGCAAAACGTTTTCGGGATCAATCCTTTGTCAGTGCATCTCTGTCTTTTTAAACTTAAAAACTACAAATTTGCATCTCTGTCTTTTTAAACTTAAAAACTTACAAATTTAAAGCTTTAAAAACTATTTCAAACTTAAAACCTTCAAACTTCAAGCTTTAAAAGCTATTTCAAACTTTAAGATTTTAAAACTATTTCAAACTTAAAACTGATTCAAACTTCAAGCTTTTAAAACTATTTCAAACTTAAAACCTTCAAACTTCAAGCTTTTCAAACTATTTCAAACTTAAAAACTTAAAAATTTAAAGCTTTAAAAACTATTTCAAACTTAAAACCTTAAGTTTAAAGCTTTAAAGGCTATTTCAAGCTTAAAACCTTTGAACTTCAAGCTTTTAAAATTATTTCAAACTTAAAACTGCTTCAAACTTCAAGCTTTTCAAACTATTTCAAACTTAAAACCTTCAAACTTCAAGCTTTTCAAACTATTTCAAACTTAAAACCTTCAAACTTCAAGCTTTTCAAACTATTTCAAACTTAAAAACTTAAAAATGTAAAGCTTTAAAAACTATTTCAAACTTAAAACCTTAAATTTAAAGCTTTAAAGGCTATTTCAAGCTTAAAACCTTTGAACTTCAAGCTTTTAAAACTATTTCAAACTTAAAACTGCTTCAAACTTCAAGCTTTTAAAACAAATTCAAACTTAAAGTTTTAAAACCTATATTTGAAACTTCAAACTGCTTAAACTTCAAGCTTTTTAAACTATTTCAAACTTAAAACCTTCAAACTTAAAGCTTTAAAACTATTTGAAACTATTTGAGACATTAGTTATTATGAACTAACAATGAAAAATACTTCTAAAGCATTTATTAATCTTATTTAATGTTACTTTCATCATTTACTAATACATTATTAAAATAAAACTTGTTGTCAACTACTAATCCTAACCCTAACCTAACAGTCTACTAATACTCTAATGAATTAGTTAACATGTGGTTGCAAATTAATGAGTTAATTGACATGTAGTTGCAAAGTTACTTATAGTTAGTAGATTGTCTAAAGCATAACCCAAGCTGATTGACTTGCTTCTACTGCTCTTCATCCTATTGTGTCTTTAAACATTTTGATCTCATTGCTTTGTTTGTTTTAACCACACCCGTGTTGTTAAACCATCTGGTTCCCAGTGTTTCTCTGAGCTTTACATGCTTGATCTCTCTCACCAGTGTCTCGTTCACATAATAAACATCAGATCTCTGCTTTAGATGAGTTCTGCGGTCTCTGTATTTGAGCGAGGAATTCCGGCTTTAAGCGTCTCTCAAACAATCCTGCGGTTCTTCAGACACATCGATCGATCTCTCTCTCATGCTGCTTTCTCTCTCGCTTCATCATATTGATTCCTCTTCTGCTCGTTCTGTTTATCAGATTCTCACCTTCAGAATAGCTACTGAGAAGAAGTTGTGCTTTTGAGGCTTGTGTCTCATTAGCATTTAAAAGAAGTTTTTGAAAGAAGTCTCTTCTGCTCAGCACGGCTGCTTTTTTATTAAACATACAGTAAAAATGTGAAATATTTTTACAATTTAAAACAGCTGTTTTCTATGTGAATACATTTTAAATTTTAATTTATTCCTGTGATTCAAAATTGAATTTTCAGCATCATTACTCCAGTCTTCAGTGTCATATGCGTAACAGTTGTGCTGCTTCATATTTTTGTCAAAACCGACATACTTTTTATTTTTTACGATCCTTTGATGAATACAATGTTCAAAAGAACAGCATTTATTTGAAACAGAATCTTATAAATGTCACTTTTGATCAATTTAATGCATCCTTGTTGAATAAAAAGATTAATTTAATTCACTCAGACGTTGTTAGCCCTTCCTGACCCGAGCGTCTCTCTTAACTCTGTTTTCCTCATGTGTCAGGCTGTTCTGAGTTAACTAGATTAGTATCAAACACATTTAACCAGCAGGAATTTCCCATCCTCTCTCCTGGCTGGCTGGTCCGGGTATTTTTATCCGTGTCTCAGAGTCATTAGGTGTTTTAGAGACTCATTTCAGTCCCGATGAAGAATGTTCCCCTTGTGTGAGCACGTCTCTTCATGCGTGCTTGTTTGTCACATGGAACGAGGAGGAAATGCGGTTCTGGTGTCTCTTTTCCACACCCTTCCTCTCGCTCAATGTCCAGTGTTCAGGTCTCTCGCTCATTTCAGGCTTGTTTATTGCAGGTCAACCTTCCACATACAACCCTCGCCTCTTTCCCATTTTTGCCCATTCATGTCACTGAATTCTTCAGATTTTACACAAGATGTTAAAGAAACATTAAGAGAATGTTACTTTTAAATCTTCTCTGAACATTCCGAAACAGTAACATAGTAACATTTAAAAAATGTTAAACAAATGTCCAACTAAAATGTTTCAGAATGTTCCATGAATGATGTTTTTTGCTAACATTTTGAAAACATTATTAAAGACCAGACAACTTTGAATGAACTTTCTCTTAATGTCACTGGAAGAAGTTTGTGTTGTATGGATGTCTGATTATCTTCCATCGTTCTCTCAGACGTCTAACCACGGCAGCTGGAGCTCCTGGGGTCCATGGGGTTCGTGTTCCCGTACGTGCGGTGGCGGCGTCCAGTTTGCTCATCGTCTCTGCAACAACCCTCCTCCCCGAAACAACGGACGCTACTGCACCGGAAAGAGGGCCGTGTACAGGTCCTGTAACATCACTCCGTGCCCTTCAGCCAGTGAGTGTCCTCACACACACACACACACAAATCATGCATGTTTACGTGAAAAATGCAACAAATTCTAAGGCAGCAATCATGTAGATTCCTTACAGATACTACAATCACAGAATGCATGGAAATGAACTTTATCCAATATGACAGAGTCAAGAAAAATGATAATAGTTTGATGCATTGCGATTGTTTTTAATTAGCATCGATATTTTAGGTTAAAATGTATATGAATGTTTAATGCCAAATGTATTTTAGGTGCTGTAAATCATCATTGTATCTGTTCAGCATTTTTGTTTTCACATTTACATTTACACTAGTAGAATTTTTAGATATGCTTTTTTAACTCAAACTCTATATTAATGACATACATTGCACTTTAATAAAATTAACTTAATGATTTAAAAAGTAATAATAATAGTAACAAAAAACTTAATATTAATAAGAACAATACATTTCATAATATTATTGTTGTTAATTATTAGACAATTAAAATGTGTTAATTTTTTTATTACAATTATAATAAAAAATATATAATGTAATAAAAGTATATTCCATATACTCCTTCAAATAAATTTGAGCTCATGGAAATTACATATATAATATTATTAATGACAGTCATGGCACTTTAATCAAGCTAAACTTAATAAATTAATAATAACATATTTAATAATACAATTTTTATTGTTAATAAGAAACTATTACGAATTTCTTAATTTAAAAAAATAATAAAAATAATTAATTAAAGATTTTAAAAATCCATAAATTCTTTCAGTTAATTTGATTATACATTATTACATTTTATAATATCATAATATGATATTTATAATTGCATTGTTGTCATTGTTGATCATAATTAAACTATTAAACATTAGTTAATTTAAAAAATAAAATTAATTTAAAAATGTGTAAAATATTGTATAATAAATATTGTATAATCAATTAATTTGATCTCATGAAAATTCCATATAAAATAATTATAAAAGAATTCCCTGCTGGAAATAAACAGGCCTAAACTGATTTGCTGGCTCTAAGCTGGTTTAAGCTGGTCTCCCAGCCTGTGTTTTCAAAGTCTGTTGGTGATTTTTAAAGGAGTTTTTGCCACTCTTCAGCTGGTCAGACAGAGAGACCAGCTTAAACCAGGTCAGACCAGCAGAGCATTCTAGACTGATGCATGAGATGCACATTGCAATGCAAACATGTGTTGTGTGTCAGCGGTTCAGCTTCAGTTGGAAGCTTTAGATAGTGAGAGTTTGAAACAGAGCTGTGTGTGTTTTCACAACATATCCCACAATCCCTTCACATGTTGTCTGTGTTAGGTAAGAGCTTCAGACAGGAGCAGTGTGAGGTGCGGAACGGCCCTCAGACGGATCCTAAAGGAGTGAAGACGTTCGTGGAATGGGTGCCGAAGTTTGCCGGCGTTCTTCCCAAAGACATGTGCAAACTCACCTGCAGGGCCAAAGGGACGGGATACTATGTAGTGTTCGCACAGAGGGTGAGCGAGTCTCCAGAAGTGCTTCATATCAGATAACTAAGATTTACTGAACATACAGAATGATTACAATTGCTTTTGGACATGATATTATGGTATTCCTTGAAGTAACGTGTGGTGTTTATATAACATTTTTTTAATGTTACTTCTCCAAACCCAGCTAATGTTCTCAGAACATTCTGACAAGGTTCTCTCAAAGTTATGAAGGAACGTTCTTCCAGTAACGTTAATAGAATGTTTATTCAAAGTTATCTAGTCTTAGCATTTTAGCACAAAAACATTCATGGAATCGTTTGTTTCTGAAACTTTTAGTTGGATGTTCGAGCCGAAAGTGCGTACGCACCTATTGTATCTTATTATTATTATTATTCTGCTCCGCTTCTTCTTCTTATAGTCTATGACAACCCATAGAACCATATGTTAAAAGGTTGTGATAGAGGGCAGTCTGAGTCTCTAACTCAATCCCTCTAACGCCACCAACTGTCCAAAGTTGCACTTATGTTTATGCTAAGAACTTAAACAAAATTCCACCATTTTGAATTTTCTGAAAAATATACTTTTCAAACTCCTTCTGTTCTGATTTTCACGAAAATTGAACCAGATCATCTTCAGACCATTCCAACAAAAATATGTGAAATTCAAGTCGATTTGTCAAACCATTTTCGAAAAACGCACAAATGAATTTTACGTAGTGCTTGCGAAAAGAGACGTAAGGCTGTATCTCTTCAACGCTCTATCGTATTCAGACCAAACTTGGTCCATGTCATCACAAGCATGACCTGAGGCTACATGCTGTATTTTGGCATAGCGTCACCTACTGGTCTGGAGATAAGAAAAATTTATATTTTAGCTTATAACTTCTGAACGTTTTTCCCAAAAATCATAAAAGTGGTCTCGTTAGATTTTAAGCATCATGCCGAGTTGAGTGACATCCAATGTTCCCATACCGGCCATTTTGAATTTTGTCACAAAATGCTGTATTTTACAAACGCATGAACATATTGTTATGAAAATCAGTATGGGTTATCGCACGATGCCCTGAAGGAGTCTGATAAGTTTGGGACCAGTGCCACCTAGTGATGAAAAAAAAATATTTACATGCTTATAACTTTGGGTGTGGTTCATACATATAAATGTCTATATCTCCTAAACGAAATTAGATATTTTCACCACATTTGACATGCTTATATATTGGGGCACTCTGAGGACTCACAAAAAAGTGCAGTTTTTAAATGTTTTTTCATGGTTATTCGAACATTCTATTTTATCATTCTTCAAACATTATGGGACTTTTATGTTACTTTTGAATGTTCTAAAAATGTTCTGAAACAAGTAGTAACATTTTAAAAAATGTTAGACAAACGTCAAACAAAAACGGTTCCTTGAATGATGTATAAATAATGTTTTTGGAATAACATTATTAAATACCAGATAACTTTGAATGAACGTTCTATTAACATTACTGGGAAAACGTTGAGAGAACCTTGCCAGAATGTTCGCTGTTATCATAATGTCATGTCCAATATTACCATAGTACTTTTGGTACTTTTAGTTGTTATTGATAAATTTATCAAACCTTGACTATGTGAAAAAGACTTGTGACATTTCATAGATGAACACAATGTTGGTGTTGTTTTCCGGCAGGTGGTTGATGGGACGGAGTGCCGGCCATACAGCAGTTCAGTGTGTGTGAAAGGGAAGTGCGTTCGCACCGGCTGCGATGGGATCATCGGCTCTAAACTTCAGTACGACAAGTGTGGCATCTGCGGCGGCGATGGAAACAGCTGCATCAAAGTGGCTGGAAATTTCACCAAGAAGAGGTTAGAAAGCACACGTTTACTAATGAGGACATTACACTTCTATTGCTTCATAGTGTCCCCAAAATATGCCCAAGTAGATACAAACACACAGATGCTCATCTAGATCTATTCTACTCTCTCACATCTGGAAATCTGATGCTCTCTGATTCTCTTTCACAGCTTGAGACACACAAAATTGGATGCCTAATGTGATTTACAGAAGTAGGAAATGTTCCTTTGTTTTCCCTGGGAGAGCATTCCTATCAGCATAAAAGAAAAAAAAAATCAGAAATCATACCTCAATACAGCTCAATTATTTCTTCCACATAGAAATGAAATTCATTGGAGAGCAAATTAAGTCTTTTGCTGCTTCTCAGATGTTCCTCCTGAGAAAAAGACGCCAGTAATGTCACGTTTTCTCTCTAGAGTTTCAGATTTCAAACTGTGCTCAGAATCACACTCAGAATCCTCAGTATGAACTCAAACATTTCTCATATAAAAGCTCTAGACTCTTACTGGACGATGACTAGTGACTTTGGGTCTGTTTTGAATTCTCCTGAGGAATTTGAGGAGGAACAGATTTGATACCTTAATGAAACACTGAGATTTAAAAGTGTTACAGAAACAAAACAACATAGACAAAGACAGACACCAAATCAAGGCAAATTTGTTATTAAAAAAATGAGAAAAAGTAAATTCATAACTCTTACCTTCAAACCAAATGGCAGTGATTGATTGATTGATTGATTGATTGATTGATTGATTGATTGATTGATTGATTGATTGATTGATTGATTGATTGATTGATTGATCAAGTTGGTTGGTTGGTTGGTTGGTTGGTTGGTTGGTTGGATGGTTGGTTGGTTGGTTGATTGACTGATTGATTGATTGATTGATCCTATTTGTTTGAATTATGCAAAATGCTAAACATTTGTGTTTATTATTAAACGTCACATTGCAAGATTTTTTTTTACTTTTCCACTACAACTTTCTTAAATCACGATACATTTTAGTCATTTTGCTACTTCAATAAATGTATCTTGATTGAAGAATGTTTAGATATTTGTACTGGAAAACAAAATACAAAATAAGACAAAAATACATGTTGACATCCTCTCTGTTCTCCAGTAAGGGCTACACTGATGTGGTGAAGGTCCCCGAGGGTTCGACGCACCTCAAGGTCCGGCAGTACAAAGCAAAGGGCCAGTCGCGCTACACGGCGTACCTCGCCCTGCGGCGGCCCGGAGGAGAATACCTGCTGAACGGGAAGTTCATGATCTCCACGTCCGAGACCATCGTCCCCCTCAACGGCTCGGTTCTCAACTACACCGGCTGGAGTCAGCGGGACGAGGCCCTTCACAGCATGGGCCCCGGGGCCCTTCAGGAGAGCCTGCTGGTGCAGATTCTGGCCACGGACTCCAAGAAACCACTAGACATCCGCTACAGCTTCTTCATGCCCCGCAAAACGCCTCTTCCACCTAGGACGTCCGCCGCAGCTTGGGGTACAGCCGCAGCTTTGTCGTCGGCAGAGTTGGTGACATTTACTACCGAGGTTCCTCCAACGACGACGATTGAGCCTCCGACGACAACGATGCCCGCGGGGCCGCGCTGGGTGACGGGATCGTGGATGACGTGCTCCAGAACTTGCGATACGGGTTGGCAAAGTCGCACAGTTCAGTGCAAAGACCCTCAAGGGAAGCTGGCCAAGAGTTGCGCGCTCAGCACCCGGCCGTCGGCCTTCAAACACTGCCTGATTAAAAAGTGCTGAGGATGTAGAGCACGTAGACTGAACCCTCACGGACATGCAGTTGCATTTGTATAAGTGCTCGAAACACAATCACTGTGGATTCTGCACATTTTATGACTCGGACAAGGAGCTTTGGCTCTAGCCTTGAATGTGGCAATGTGTGACCATGCCCCCTTGACAAAGCCACACCCCCTGATCCATATGACACGCCCCTTGAGTTCACACTGGCAGTCATTTAAATGTTACTGTAGTGTTTGATGGGTAACACTTTACAATTAGGTCCATTAGTTAACTTTAGATAATGCATTAACTAACAATGAGCAATTTGGGTAACACTTTATGTTAGTGTCCTTGTTACGCATGTTACATGTAGTTACTATAATAATAACTAAAAATTACATGCAACTAACCCCAAACCAAACTTCATCCTAACCCTAACCCCATAGTAAGTTCATGTAGTTAATTAATATTACTCAGTACTTAAAGGTATAATTGCACTGTAACAAGGACGCCTTAAAATAAATCTACATTTGTTACAGTATTTAACGTCTGTTAATAAAAATACAACTGTTCATTGTTAGTTAATGTCAAATACAGGTTTTGATTTTATGATTAACATTAAGCTTTAGAAGTATTTTTCATTTATAGTGACTAATGTTTACAAATGGAACCTTTTTGAACATTGTTACCGTTTGATGTTACAATCAGTTCTGGTAAAACCTTATTTTAAGGTGACTTAGTTAAACGTTACATGAACTTACTATATTAACAACTGTAAAATATGTATAATTACAAGCAACTATCCCTAACCTTAACCCTATAGTAAGTACATGTAGTTAATTACTATTACTCAGTACTTATTTGTGTACTGTAACAACTGTAACAACTGTAACAATGCCACCTTAAAATAGTGTAACCGCCATTCCAAATCGACCGTAGAGCTGCGCGATTAATCGCGTTTTAATATATAGATACATATATATTCTGATTAATTTTCGCAAATGAAAAAATCATGACTGTCTCGAATTCTCGATTATGATTTTCGAACAAAATAATGGTGATTATCAGATTATCGTGCAGCCCTGCTCGACTGCATTATGCAGCTGTATCAGTCCGCGCTCCCATTGGTAGTCGCTGCATTACATCATAGCTAATTTGCATGAAGCTGAACTGAGTTAAACTTGGTTTGCTCTCACTGAACTCTCACTGAAAATGACTGCCCAAAGTAATTTTGCAAATCGCTGTCAGTGTGAACGTCTCATTTAGGGTCTAGATTACCCTAGGGTCAGGAATAGAACGGTCAATCTCATAAGGGTTTTCAATGAAGTCTGTGACTGACGGTTTGCTCCTGAGCTGATTTTCAGGGTTTTTGAGCTGAAACACATTGCTCCATGTTTATGTCCGTTTGAGTCTTAAACTCCCCTAATGAACTGATCTTCACTTCTTTGTTATGGAAAAATGAAATAGGGCTCTGTGATTTAAATGTGTGTGTCATTTTATCTGTTCAGGGCTCGAGGTGCTCTGGAACGACACTGTGTGCCCTCGATACTCGCAATAACGCCAGCCGATCGCGCTGTTTACATGTCTGTGTGGTTTAGAGAAATGTTCTGGGTTCATAATAAGCTAGTAACACTTTACAATAAGGCCTGATTTGTTAACATTAATTAACTAAAATACAGTTGTGCTTTGTTTATGCTATATCACAGTACAACAAATACAATTTTTTATTTTTAAATATATATTAGTAAAGGTTGAAATTTAACTCTAGCTATGTTTCCATCTACCTATTTTTATGCACATTTTGGGATATCGCATAAAAAATAAACAATAAATTCTAAAAATGCACAATAAAAACTGAAAAAAAGTGGACCAATCACATCACAGCATCTCAAATGTTGGTTTGGTCATTCTGAAATGCCTGAGTCAAAAAGTCCATCATCAGAATGATTTGGTTTATAAGTCTTTTTTCTTGCGAATATCCCGGACGAGCCCCCACTGTCACTTATGATGGAGGGGAAAAAAGCCGATTGCAGCAACTTACATTTTCATTACTGATATTTTGCACCAGTTTCCCAATTTTTTATGTGATATTAGTTAAATTTGCAACTTTGGATGGAAACATAGATATTAACCACACTCTTAAAGATAAAGGTACTTGTCATTCTTTTGTTTCACGGAGAAACTTTAACATCCATGGAACCCTTCCGTCGCACAAAATAGTGGGAAAACGTTCTTTAGATTATCAAATGTTCTTCACACTAAGAAAAGACGTTCGTTTAAAAACTTAAAACCTTGAAACTTAAGGGTGTTTAAACTACTTCAAGCCAACTTCAAAGTTTGTTTACAAACTTTACTCATCTAGTTATTCATTGTTAGCTCATGTTAACTAACTAAATGTAACCTTATTGTAAAGTGTTACCACAGCATCTGTGACACCATTATCACAGAAAATAATTAGTTTCACGTTTTTTAAAAGCAACACTTTAAATGGACGTCTGTGGGGCAGGACATTTACACAGGGTTAATGCAGAAAAAACCTTATATACTAATTGCTATGTACAGAAATGTGTTATTTGAACCATAATGGGGCGGGGGGGGGTTTTCATTCCACCTCGCTGCTCTTCCATTGTTTTCCATGTAAACATGTGCTTCTTCTTGCGTTTTTAAATGCAAAATCACTTTTTTGAGTGAATGGCCCTTAATGTTTCTGGCTGATGAACTTTTAAACAGGAGTTTAATTATATAACTTTGCACAGATGAGGTGAAATGTTTAATATGCTTCATGTTTAAGTCTTGTGGCAATGTGTTTGTATTTTAAAATGTATTCTGACATAATGTCTTGCCCCATAGACTTCCATTGTATGTGTGTTACTGTACACACAACCTTTGAAGCTGACCAGAACATTGCTTTAAATCCTTTTACACCTCAGTTCAACCTTCATTTCTCAGTCCGTGAGACACTGAAGCTGAATTAACAATGTGTTATCATGCTTCAGTCTTATTTACATATGCAAACGCTCATGCAAATGAACAGCACTTGTCAGATATGTGATTCATATGTGTGTTATTATGACCAGCAGAAAGTCAACATGAAATCAACAGTGACTCTATTTTGAACGATGCATCTGTGACGTTATTCTAAATTGTCATGATAATATTCCAGAATATGACATACTATTTCTCAGTGAATATCCTGGAAATGCATCACATTACAGAAGTGCGAATGCACATCAGTGTTGACTTTAAACCTGCTGAAGTTGTTATTCAGTGTGTTTTCAAGATTTCATCTCTCTTCTCCATGTATGCAGTACTGTTTTACCGTCTCAATGGGAAATGGCCGTTTCACTGAAAATACACAGCACTGATTTTTATAATTTATTGTTTGTACAACTGGTATGTGAAAAAAAAGAAAACACATGATGAATTTATTTATTGTTATGATCATTTTGTCTCATAAATACTATTTAACTAGAAATATGAGTGAGCAGAATAGTTCATTTTGAAGAAAATTGTGTTTTTTAGCCATCTTCATGAATATATGTGTATATAAAACAAAGCGCTATATTTAAAAGTTTGCATTTTATTGATTCATTTGTTGCCAATGTCCTTTCACTGTTTGTTTAGTTCACCCAAAAATAAAAAATTCTGTCATTTACTCACCCTCATTTTGCTCTAAACCTGTAGTTTCTTTGTTCTGTTGAACACAAAAGAAGATATTTTGGTAACCAAACAGTTTCTGCTCCCCATATTTTCTACATTATGGAAGTCAGTGGAGGCCAGAAATTGTTTTGTTACTAATATTCTTCTTTTGAGAGTGAGTAAATGATTATTTTTGCGTGATCTATCTCTTTAACATCTCTAACTAGTTTCTCAAATGGAACCAATAAACATTTTTTAAGTCCGTTAAAGTAAACAAGAGTGGAGGGTGATATTTCTACCCTGAAACCTTCATTAAACATGACACTAACCTCAACACAATGCTTCAGTAAGTATTTTTTCATCTTAAATGAGCATTTTTGCTTTGAGAGCAACTTTAATCCTACAAACTAAATTAGAAGACTGCAAGAACTGATTTTAATTCCGATTTAATTAAGTGCAAGAAGGAGGGGCAAGTTGTCACACTTTTTACTCCAGTGAATATTTCTCAGAGCGGGTTTATAGGTGTAATTTCTGCATTTATACCAATCGCAAAAACACTAAGGAACATTTCCACTATTATTTCCCAGGTCATTTATTACACGCTGACCCTATGGGGTAAGTTTTCACATGGGAACCTGCTCTTTATCCACACTTATTTGAGAATACCTTCATTTGAGATACACATCTACGTACTAAAATATATTACTGGCTATTTATGTACAGTAAGGTCATTATGACACTAAACAATTCATGAAGCAGTTTTAAATCAGAGATTTCACAGGTCAGTAAGCATACAAAAACAACATATGATCAGTTTTTAAGAAAAAAAAAACAAGCTATTAGTCAAACTGTAAAGATGATGGCGAATTACTTCACAAACGTACTTGAAATACACAGAAACTAATAAAACCATACTTTTTACAGACTATTTATGGGTTGTTTTACTTGATAAAGCTACTTAAATCACTGTTTTCATAATAAACAGTACTGAAATCTGCAATAAAATGTCTAGAGATCTCAATATCTGCTCTCAGATCTCAACATTTCCCATCAAATAATCTGAGCGGCTCTATATTCATTTTATATCTCTGACTGGATGACGACTGTTTTTATGTCTCCTAATGAATTTTTGGAGAAACATCTGAAACTCATCATGAAACACAACTGAGAAGAACCCCATTGAGCTACAAAAGAACAATCAGTCCTAAATCTCTGACATCACATCTTATGCCACGTTCACACTGCAGTTAAATACGGTGTCACTCCTGATTATTTATTACAGTGTTTAATCTCATTAGTTATATAAGGTTAATGACACTTGCATTATACTCTAGCTTTTGCTGCACATATTATCAGACTAACCTAAAGAGACCAGCTGAGATCATAAATGATGCTGGTGCGCCACCTGCTGTCTGACTCAATTAGGAGAAGTTCAAATAATATTAAACACATAAAACTGACCGCACCATTTACACTCTAATAGCTATAAATCATGTGTTTTAATTTAAAACTTTTCCAAAATAATAATAAATTGATTTATTTATTGTAAAAGTGTGTATTTGACCTATACAGTGTGTAATGTTATACTTTCTTCTTAAACTATTTTTTATACCTGTACAGTTGTCATAGATGTCATTTTATTAGCAGATATTAATTTAGAGACTGCAGGGAGCAGTTTATTTTTAGGCCTACTCTTAAAAATTAATTTTCAAAAAGATCATCACAGCAAGAGTGAATAAATTGTTGTGTTCTGCTGCCATCTGGTGGATTTGTGTTGACCCTCCAAATGACACTAAAAGCAGTTAAGGTGGACTTTCAACTCTCTGAATTTGAGGATTGACTGAAAACTATTGATTAGCTCATAATAAGTTGCAGATGCATGCATAAATTAACATATTGTTGCCTCAAATTCAGATATTCTTCAATATAAATGCATTATTAAGCACAACGCCTGAAGCATCTGCTTCAGAACAATGAAATATAAAGTTTAATTACAGAATTATGAAAGTGAATCTTCATTTTCAATAAGTCCACACTTTATTGCCATTATGTTCCTTTCATTCAAAACTCTCGGACGGCATGTACTTTCTTTTAGAAGGTCATCCGACCATCTAAATTAAATTTAGCCCATTAAACGCGCGAGACACAAACTATTTCCTCCGACACTGTGAGGCGGGAGCGATAATCCCCTCATAATTAATTTTGGATGGAGTTCCTGCCCAACACAAGATGCGTTTCTGGAGGAGGGGATCCGGGTTTTAGGAGCGGTCCACCTTAACACCCTTTCCCAGCTAACAGGGGACGTTCTGGCAAGGTTCTCTCAAGGTTCTGAACAAACGTTCTTCCAGTGACGTTCGTTCAAACTTTTCTGCTCTTAATGTTTTCGAATGTTAGTTTTTTCTGAAACATTTTTAAATGTTTCTATGTATCAGAACGTCCAGAGAACATTCAAAAGTAACGTTCCAATAATGTTTGCAGAATGATAAATTGGAATGTTCGAATACACGCTTTTAAAACATTTAAAAACCTGTGAGTTAGAATCCGAATCTTGTGAGGAGACTCACGCACTTCTTACTCTCAGAGTATGAATGGACTTGGACTCTGCTAGTTACATAAGTCGTGGAAATGCACAAAGCACGCGTATAGACAGATAAAGAGTTCGAATGACTAATAAAAGGGCCAGAAGAGAAGCTTTGGGTCGTAAGTGCTGCACTCTGATGATTGATGATTGTGGCTGTGCTCCAGCACTCTAGTTGCGTACTAGATTTGGCCGCAGTAGATCAAAGGGGCTTCAGGAAAGGGGTGGTCCTGCACTGGAGCATATATAGAGAGCCGGGCTTCTTGCTTCTAAGACAGAAGGAGAGTTGAAACTCGAGGAGACAGTGAGGGAAAACTGCCCACCTTTGATGCTTTTTAAGACTCGTCTTTTCAACTGCTGCTAGAGACTGCGATCATTTTATTTATTTCCACTTTGAGTCGACTTCAGCTCTGGATTGGTACCTATTGCAGTTTTCTGGTTTTGTTTCTGTCTACCAGCTCCGGGAGTCAAATTCTCAAAGAACTAAAACTTTGTAAGGATTGGTCCATCATTTTGCTCTTGAGAACCCAACAGGAATATAATGTCTTTTTTGCGCCTCATACTGGGTTTCGTTGCAGCGCTGTGCGTAAACGCGGCGCAGAGCGCGTGGGAGGAGAGCACCGTGGTGCCGGTCCGACTCGACTCGTACGGCACCGAACCGACCCATACTGCAGAGGCACGGGAAAAGGAATCCGAGAAACGCATCTATCGCTTGGACGTCTTTGGAAATCAGATGGTGTTGGTGCTGGAACCGGATCAGACCTTTTTAGCGCCTGGGTTTGTGTTCCAGATGGTGGGGAAACCGGAGTCCGAGGAGTTTGACAGCGCGGGACAGGCGCGGTGCTTCTTCTCGGGGGCCGTGAACGGAGAAGAACTTTCCGCTGCGGCGATCAATCTGTGCAATGGACTGCGGGGCGGCTTCTATGTCGGCGGCGAAGAGTACTTCATCCAACCCGCGAACGCCAGCGGAGAGGCTTCGGATGGAGACATCCATGTCATCCGCAGAAGAAAACGGGGGTTGTTGGCTGAGGAGAACGGTTCTAAGTGTGGGGTGAACGAGGAGGAGGAACGGGTCGCCGAGAAACCATTTGCAACCAAATCCGAGCACATCCCATCTGAGTCTAAAGGTAAATATTGCAGAATATGTATCTATTTTCTACCAAGAGAAGTTTCTTTACACTTTATTATTGTTGAGCGACTCAGATGAATATTTCACGCACGCCTCCGGTAACCCGAATAAACTCGGTGACTCCGCGTCATTCGGTGCGCGCTGGCGCATGAGGAGCGAATTAAGCAGGTTTGAGAGTTCTGCGTCTGCTTTAACGCATTACGCGCCAAATTTTTATGGAAAATAAAATCGATTGCTCATTGCACAGATGTTCTGTCTGTTCCTTTAAACTCATCTTAAAAAATAAACGTTTTTCTAAAGTGCAGAAGAGCCTTTCCCAAAAGCGAGGCGAGGGTTAACTTGGAGAGGGCAGAAATCTCTCCACATACGCAGGAGGAGGGAAGGGGACGTAGGGATGGGGGGAGTGGGAGGTGGGAGAGAATGCGCTGGAGAGACGTGGAAGTTCTCCTCCTGGTACCGCATGTTGCGCAGATCAGCACCGGAGGACTTGTATTTCCGCCAACGTTTCTCGTGAAAGTGCGCAAGTTTTGGAGACGTTATTAGCAGGGCGGAGCAGAAGCTTATAGTCAAATTAAGAAGTAAGCAAGCTCAGCACTTGCTCCCAATAGCTTTCCATCTTTTTAAGTACACAGTTACTTAACTATTTGCAATCAAAAATGCATTTATGTTCATTTGAGGCATCTATATGTACACTCTTTAAAAATTAAAGTTCAATTTTTGGCATTGATGGTGCACAAAAGGTTCTTTATATCGAAAAACATTCCTTGAGATTATTAAAATGTTCTAAAAAGGGTTATTTTAAGAACTGAAAGGTTTTTTGAGGCATCACTGAAAAGGAAAAAAAAAAGCTCTTTTGGAATCTTTATTGTTAAAAGTTGACAAAGTACATTTTATCATCTACATTCAATTAAACACACAGTCTTTTGGTTCCAGAAAAACAGACCAAAAATATTGATGACATCATCATGCACTCACAGGTGTACACTCTAAAAATGCTGTTTTGTTTCAGCCCAAATTTGGGTCAAAAATGGACAAACCCAACCATTAGGTTAAATTACTTTTTTTAACCCAACCATTGGGATTGTCCATATTTAACCCAAATTTGGGTTAAAATAACCCAGCATTTTTAGAGTGTATATAAATGCATGTCCAATAAAATGCACTCTGGAATAAGAATGTCCCGCCCCCTAATATCACACTACTAGCAATAGGAAGTAGGAAATTGTGATTAAACCATGTGAGTTAAAGCCTATTGGCTTTTTAAATAAAAAAGACCAAGACCCTTTGATCATCAACATGGGAAAAGTCATTTCACAGGGTTTTTAAATAGACAAAATAGTGCATGTGATTTAGATTTCACTTTTTCAAAAAATCTGGTTTTAATCACTGTCTTCCTATCCTCCAGCACACCACAGATCCCGTCGCTTTGTGTCGACTCCTCGCTATTTGGAGATCATGATTGTGGCAGACCAGTCAATGGCAGAGTTTCATGAAGCTGGGCTCAAACCTTACCTGCTGACCATCATGGCGGTGGCATCTCGTCTGTATCGACACCCTACCATTCATAACTCGATCAGTCTGGCAGTTGTGAAGCTTCTTGTTGTGTATGATGAAGAGCACGGTCCCCAGGTGTCCTCCAATGCAGCGCTTACCCTTAGGAACTTCTGCCAGTGGCAAAAGCAGCACAACCCACCAAGTGACCGACACCCTGAGCATTACGACACAGCAGTACTGTTCACCAGACAGGTACGTTTCTCTTAAAATACCACAACTGGTTTCATCTGAGCAAATTATGTTGCATCGTTCATAGTTGTGAATTTTGCAGGATCTTTGTGGAGCTCATTCTTGTGACACTCTGGGAATGGCGGATGTGGGCACCGTGTGCGATCCCGATCGAAGTTGCTCCATTGTTGAAGATGACGGCCTCCAAGCAGCCTTCACCGTAGCACATGAGCTTGGTAGGTACATTCCCATGTTTCTATGTAAAACTAGACTCTATGCAGGTGTAGAACAAGTCAATAAATTGTGCTCCTCCTGTAGGTCACGTGTTCAACATGCCCCATGATGATGCCAAACAATGTGCCAGCGTTAATGGAGACCAGTGGAGCGCCCACATGATGGCCTCAACCTTGTCCAATCTGGACCAGCTACAGCCCTGGTCTCCTTGCAGTGCCCTGATGGTCACAACCTTCCTGGACAATGGCCATGGTCAGTGTTTACTGGACAAGCCCCAGAAGCCTCAGCAGTTGCCCCAGGCTCTGCCAGGTTCAGTTTACGATGCCGACAAACAGTGCCGTCTCACATTTGGAGAGGAGTCCCAGCACTGTCCTGACCTGAGCACCACTTGTGCCGCACTTTGGTGCACCGTCACAGCTACAAATGGCTTGCTGGTCTGCCAAACCAAGAACTTTCCATGGGCCGATGGGACGTCTTGCGGGTCTGACAGCTACTGTATGGCAGGACGATGCTTGAGCAAGGCCGAGGCTGCCAGATATCAGGTGAGCACCATTTGGTGTACCATTTGATGATGTTTTATTAACAAAGTTCGGGAGGAACACGTCAAATTGCCTAACCACGTTTGTTGACAGTTTTCTGCATCCCTCCATCACTCCGTCTCCTCACACTTGCCTAGTTACTATCCTAACCAGAGATACGGGGGGAGTACTCTGGGTTCGGGACAAAATTCCGAGCTCGGAGCCCTCCCCTCGGACAGCATGCCAAATACACACACTTTTTATAATATCTGATTATTTGTAAGTGTGAACTTGTGAATTGTCATATGCAAGTGGTGTCATTCTGATTTGTGACTGACAATGCTTCTGTCTTGTTGCCTTTAAGACTCCAGTCAATGGCGGATGGGGAACTTGGGGATCTTGGGGAGATTGCTCACGTACCTGTGGAGGAGGTGTACAATACTCTTTTAGGGACTGTGACAGTCCCCAACCCAAAAATGGAGGCAAATACTGTGAGGGCAAGAGAATTCAGTACCGCTCCTGCAACACCGAGGCCTGCCCTGATAGCAATGGTATGGGATTGTCTCTTCACTGCTACTTCAACCAATGCAAACCAAATGCAAGCTGCTTTATACTAAACTGTATATGTTTGCGCAGGTTTGACATTCCGTGAGGAACAGTGTTTGGCCCACAATGACATCTCCTCTCAGGTGTCATTCGGCACAGGAGAAGGTGTCGAGTGGGTGCCGAAGTATGCGGGAGTCTCTCCCAAGGACCGCTGCAAGTTGGTGTGCCGAGCAAAGGGAACTGGGTACTTCTTCATTCTGAAGCCAAAGGTGAGTGTCTCAATTAGCCTGATCCACCTAGAGTTGTTGTAAAATCTGTAATTGGTTTGGTGGATGCAAGACAAGTGTGTAATCTGACGTTCCCTCCAATCCCTTCAGGTGGCTGATGGAACACCATGCACCCCAGATTCCACCTCAGTCTGTGTCCAAGGCCAATGTGTGAAGGCTGGTTGTGACCGGGTCATTGGTTCCAACAAGCGTTTTGACAAATGCGGCATCTGTGGAGGAGATGGATCTACTTGCAAGAAAGTTTCTGGATCAATGGAGCGTGCTAAGTAAGTCCACAACCTGCACATGAATGTTACCAGCTAGTTTGAGTTTTCCAACATACTTCCTCAGATTCCGTTAATGACCATTGCTTGTTTCTGCACTTTAGGCCGGGCTACCAAGACATAGTGACGATTCCAGCTGGTGCCACGCACCTAGATGTTAAGCAGCGCTCTCTTGTAGGCCGCCGCAACGACAATAGCTACCTAGCAGTTCGCCGGCAAGATGGCACATACCTACTGAACGGCGACTATAAGCTGACGACTTTAGAGACTGATATCTCTCTGAAAGGTGCACTTCTGCGATACAGCGGTTCCTCTGCCACACTAGAGCGCCTCCGAAGCTTCGCTCCCTTACCTGAGGCTCTTACTATCCAGGTGTTGTCAGTCGGCGATTCCCCAAGACCTCGTGTAAAGTACAGCTACTTTGCTCCACGTCCCAGTGGGTCAAATCGTCCGTCCATTAATGCCATTAGTGAAGCAGGAGATGCCGAATGGGCCCTCCGTGAGTGGGGACCCTGTTCGCAGACCTGCGGTGGTGGTATCCAGAAGCGGGACGTCCTTTGCCTTGATCCTTACGGCCATCAGTCAAAAGACTGTCCTGAGGAGCTGCGCCCTGCTTCATCACAATCCTGTGCTCTGCAGGCGTGCCCATCCTGGCTGCAGGGGGAGTGGTCCGTTTGTTCCAAAGCATGCGGCAGAGGCTATCGCAAGCGTCAACTGCGCTGCATCGGACACGATGGTCGCATTTTGCCTAACGAGAGCTGCAACGCAAAAAATCAGCCACGACCTCGCTTGGAATTGTGCAACCTGACTCCCTGTTGAAACTGAACACTGAGGCTTGCAACAACCTTGAACGGCTGTAAGTTGGTGCTTTGGATTCAAAGGGCCCTTTATGACAGAGACTGCAACCAAACTTCTTTCACCCATCCAACACTGGGTACAGGGCACAAAGCTGGCACACAGTGTACCTGTCTTGACAGCTGTGATGGAGGAGAAGAATACGAACACCTCTGCTGCTTTGGATGCTGATGTCATGCATGTTAGATTTTGAGTGTGCATGGGTGTGTATGATGGATGATTCATGAAAGAGTGCATGAAACAGCTATGCATTTGTAGTGTCTGTCTGAGCTGGACTAGATAGACAGGTTTAATTTGTCACAAGAGGGCATATAGGAGCTAATGTCTTTTCCTAGGGTCAAGAGCCGTACCGAGACAAAGGAGTTCATTAGTAGTGGTGTTTTATATAAAGCACCCTCTAGTGGTTCTATATTTAAAAGTTGCAAACTCAAAGCACATATTTAATAAATGCATTTTCTTGCCAAAATCAACGCCATATCTCACCTCAGCTAGGCACACATGCTGCTAATCAAACACCACAACAGGTATTATGCATTTCAGCATAATTAAGTTTAAGAACGCACATTAGCTTTACGTTTTGCTTCATAGGTTGATATTTTCAGCATTTTGCAAAGCCATACCCGATCAAGAGGGATCATATTTTTTTTTAAGGGGGAGGGTGACCAAAGAGCATAGGATTTATACCTGAGGAGAGAGTGTGTTTGTGTGAGTGTATGTTTATGTATGTGTGGGTTAGTTCTGTGTGATTGTGTGGAGGTCTTCTCTCCTACTACTACTTCATAAGTAATCCTCTCCTGCCTTCTGAGAAGGTATCTTTGTAATGAGGTGTGTCTTTTTTGTACAGAATATCCAAACGTTATTTATTTTTGTACAGCCCATTTAATATAATCTTGTTGCTTTTTTATAATTATTGTATTTCTATTTGTTGTTATTGTTATTGTTGTTATTGAAATAACTGAAGGATGTAGATTATATTAGAGTATTTATACAATATCTATGATCTTAGGTTTATGAATAAAGTATCACATTGATTTGTGGACCAAAATGATTTGTTTGGCTTATTTTGGGTGTGGCTGCTGAGTCTAAATCCTGGTCTGAGGCCCCCTAGCGGTTGATGAAGGTACTGCAGGGGATTGCAACGCTACTCTGTGGACTGATAAGAGTATTTTACTATAAAAGTATATTTTTAACGTAGATAATTTGTTCTAAATGAATGGAATAAATAGTAAATTGGGTTTTTATCTTTATATTTCAGTTGCTTCTATACACAAATGCAAATCAGTTGCACAGTAAATCCGACAAGGTCTAAAATAACAGCCACCACTTATAATATTATTAATTAATAAAACGTGGATAATTGCAAAACACAGTTTAGCAGGAGGGATATAAGTTATAAGGTATACCAATATTATATTATCATATGTAGTCCAGACATTACAACTTTAATAAAAAGAAGGACTAAGTAATCTGCAAGTAATCCTGCAAGACAGAAAGGAAGGTATTTTATTAGATTACATTCAAGTTGTCAATTTATACATAACTGTAGGATTTCCTTCTGTAAAGAGTGTTGCATAATTAAATGTTAAATGCATTTATGTAATAAGTTCACTGATGTGTGGGCATTTCCATGATTAAAAGTATGTCTTTAATAGTAAGCTATATTCATATAATTAAAAAAAAAAAAAAAATATCATGTTTCACATGCAAGCAGGACATTATCAGCAGTGTAACTGATTATGACAAAATAATCGAACATCTGATGTCATGTGACCAGTCAAATGATCATTTCCACTCTTGCAAACAGAGGTAGTTATGAGGTGCGGAGAGACAACATGTGTCATTGGAACATTTTGGACCCAATTTGTAATAATTTAAAGAATTCAGTGGAATTAATGTCAACTTTCTGACAGTGTGTGGGACATCCGACTGTCCAAGAAGGGGCACAACTGATTCACAAATATGGTGATAAATATGTACAGGAATTGACTTTAATTTTAATTTAAGACTATGAGACTATTTAACAAATGCTTGATAAAATGTTTGATAAAGGGTTAAAAACATCACATACACACCATTGCAAATATTTGCCTTTGCAGCTTTCTGTCTCCTCCATTTATTAACGAAAGGCCTTTTTGGTCTTTTCAGCTGAAACAAGAGAAAAGAAAATGTCATTATTTATAATATATGGGATTATATATAGGAAAAAAGTACTGATTGACCTTACAATTTTTGGATTTTACATTATTAGGCATTAAAAACATGGTAAGTGTTGTGGTTACTCCGTATTGACAACAAATATCACATTAAAACTACCAATACTGTGGTAAAAGCATGGTAAGTTTTGTTTTTACCATGCTTCTACTACAAATACCATTTTGAAACTACTACTACTGTACTACTTTGAACCTTATATGAACTTCTTTGAACCTATTGCACGTCACGTGACAGTGTTTATAAGGTTCTTTAATTTAGAAAGCAATGAAAAGCAAACATTAGAACAGCGTATTTACTTACCAACATCTGGCACACGTGAACTGATGCCAAATATCGCAATGTGTTCTGAAGGAGACTTCAGCGTGATTTCAAAAGGTTTCCTATTGAAAGCAATGGAGTTCCCAGTTTGTGACGCTGAGGGGCACTGCTGGCGTATCCCAAGCCACGCTGGAGGCGCTTGACTATGGGCAAGCGCCCAATTTCAAGCATGACCATTCATATTAAACAGAGACAAAGCAAATAATTTAAATAAATTGAAATTTTGAGTTCACAACACTTAAAATATTAATTCAAAATTCAAATGTACACATTTGCTGGCAAATGAGTACATTAAACACACCTGTTTAAGTTTTGGTGCCAAAACTTGGGATTTTAAGTAATATTAAGTTATGATAACTTGATATCTTTATTAAGGACAACATTGGGGTTTACAGAGTAGCAGCGGTATTAGCAGTACAATTTCTGTAATGTTTCTATTGTTTTTTTTTTCAGAAGGCTGGTTCAGTACAAGTTAATTGTAACTCAGTTCTTAACTTATATGAACGCTGTAAAACAGAGTTAATCTTTTGCAGTGCGTGGAGTTTGAGCTCGAGATTCTCTGCTTTCATCTCATCTTCATTAGGACACAAATTCACAAACGCTTCGATCAAGACTGCCTATGACAAGGTTGGTCTATTAAGTTTTCATGATTAAGTTGTAATAGGAGTCATGATGGTAATTTAGTAAGCTAAATAGAAATAAAATACTGTTTTAAATAGGCTTAGTTTGGAATAATAAAGCAACCTCTAAATGCTGTAAAATTTGTCCAAAATATCACAATTGTTCTTTTTTATAGATGATTTTACGCTCCAGCAGTAGGAAATTGAGTTTTGGTCGAGTGTCAAAATAGGTGAACAGATCTTCCTGAAGAGACAGACATCACGTTCACAACACCGCGCCATTTTATGAATGACTAGAAAAGAACTAAACTCATATTAGAGGACATTATCAAGTGCTTGCTACAACAGGATTAGTTTATGGTGAAGCAGACACTATGTCTGTGTGTGATCTCTCTGATCAGAGATGTAGAACTGAATACAGACCGTTTTCACAAGTCTGGAATGGGTTTCTCGGAAGAGGGTAAAATTCTATGGCAGTGAATGAGAGAAAACATTAAATATATTTTTTTGTGTCCCCATTTTCTCAAATTGCAAAAGAAAAGCTCAACAACAGTGTTTTCAAAACTTTCACAAGAGGGGAAAAAAAGAGAAAGATTGATAACAGCATTCAGAAGAAAGATGTTAACTTTACTGTCACAGCAGTGTTTTTATTTTTATTTTTATTTATTTTATTTATTTATTTGTAATTTGATGCAAAGGTAATACAATACTAATTATAGTGTTATAAATGTATATACATTAAAAAATTAAAATATAAAAACCCAGATTTACAATGCTGATGACTGTTAAAATGCATAATCAAGACAGTCCGTGAAAAGGGTCCATTGGGCCCTATGCAAAGACAGTGTGCGAGGGTCCCTTTGCCATCATTTCATGATCTACACTATTTATCACCCCCTTTTATTATTATTATTATTATTATTATTATTATTATTAAATAACAGTGTATAACTAAAGCCCTCACTGATAGAATGATTGATGGCAAATTACTGGTACTTAGTATTACTTTAATATTAGTATTAAAACAGAACTGTATAGCATGTAATCAGTATAACATTTGCATCCATATTAAAGCATATTTGTATATGAATTGTGCTATACTTAAATATATATGTACAAATTCAAATGACAGATCTTGCCATTGAAATGATGGGGAAAATTGTCCCAGTCAACCTGAATTCTCCCAAACATTTTCCTTAAGTGTTTCATTAACAATTATTCAGTTATTTGTAAGAATGTCATTGTAAAAATAGTTCCAATGTAGATACTTACTTTTTGAAAGTAACTTACTATAGGCCTAGGTTTTAAAAATGACGCAGTAAAAATGACAGTTTAACGATATTTAATTGGAATTGTGTTTTATTAACAGACACTGTGCTGTTTATTCCTAAACATTGTCTTTTCAAACTATCCAACAGTGCGCTCTTGATGAGCTGTATAAAATATCATTGGATTTATAAACAGTAGTTTCCTGCTACAGTCTGGGCTTGACTTTACTGACATTCCCAGCAACATTAAAAGCAGTAAAATGAAGCTGTAATGCTGTTTGTGGAGTTGTTTAATCCTCCTCTGCTGGTATCTAGAGAGATTTAATGTTATTTATCTTCAGTTGATTTCATCAAGGTACATCATTCCTTGTTCAAAAATATTCCTCTATAATGTCAAGAAAACTGGACATTTTTAATGTTCCCAGAAACAACACAGAATATCTGGAGAACGTTCTTATAACAAACATGGCAGTGTGATGATATATATAACTATTGGTCAATGTCTTGATCTGGAGGCGCATGAAAACAGACCAACCTGTTATAAATCATAAGATTTGACCCTATAAATAAGGAAATTAAATAATTTCATCATGAACCTCTGAATTCATGTTTTGTTAAAGGGATTTTGTAACAATCTGATATATGCAAATGAAGTATTCACTTATTCACTCAGTGTTTTCTTTCATCACAGAAATAATGGCAGCATATACAAACTTTTCACACTCACGGCACAGCAGCATGGATGAACCTCTTAGTTTTGTGTAAGTAAATGTTATTTTGCATTTACTCATTTTACTCAGAATAATTTTGTGTGTAAACAAAAATGCAATTGTTCGCTATGTTGTTGTTTACTCATCAGTCAAACTTCTCAGAGGAGAAAATAAATTATTGTGAATGTATATGGAAATAACCAAGAATATGTTTACGTAAAAATCACGAAACACTATTAATGAGTTTGATTTCAAAACATGCTGATGCTAAATCAGTTCAGTCAATCTTTTGCAGATCACGTCATGATGCCACACTACTGAATAATGGTCCTCCAGTACTTTACCGTCTGAACACTGAAAGAAAATATATTGATGGGACTAATAAAAAGGTCAGACACTGGACATATGGACGAAGAGACAGAAACAAGCAGAACAAAGTAATACTGATGGTGGGAGAAACCGGCACTGGGAAAACAACCCTCATCAATGCCATGATCAACAACTTACTGAAAGTGAAGTTTGACGATCAGGAGTTTTATGAAATCACTGAAGAAACTGAAGATAAAGATCAAAAAAAATCCCAGACATCCACAGTCACTGTTTATGAGGTGTTTGTTGAAGAAAACCCAACATCTCTGACCATCATTGACACTCCAGGATACGCAGACACTGAAGGATGTGAGAAAGACAGAGAGATTTCTGAGTATCTGATGAGATTATTTTCAGATGAGGATGGGATTCATTACATTGATGCAGTGTGTTTTGTGATGAAGGCATCTCAGAATCGACTGTCTGAAAAAGAGCTGTACATATTTCACTCAGTTCTGTCTCTGTTTGGTAGAGATATAGAGAACAACATAGTGTTTCTGCTCACATATTCAGATGGAGGACCTCCAATAGATGCTCTTAATGCTATTAAGAAAGCAGAAATACCCTGCAGAAGAGATGAAGACAATGAACCTGTTCACTTCTTATTCAACAACCGACAGAAAGAGAAAAAGACAAACGGTATGAACATGCTTACAGACCATCATGGGAAATGGGAGAGAGAAGCATGAATGAGTTCTTGACAATCCTGGAAGAAAAGAACAGAAAAAGTGTTCTGATGACATTAGAAGTTCTGAAAGAGCGAAGTCGACTTGAGGCCTGTGTCGACAATCTGATAGAGAGAATCTCTGAGAACGAGGAAAAATCTGAAGAACTGAAGAAGATTAAGGAAGCCCTCAGACAGAACAGAGAGAAGATTCAGAAATGTGAAAACTTTCAGTTTATAGTCAAAAGAAGTTTCAAAGAAAAAGTTGCCATTGAAAATGAACGGTGGTGGAAGAGAAACACAACCTGCTGCTCCGTCTGTGAGGAAAACTGTCATGAGAGCTGCTGGTGGGCAAAAGATCCCTCAAACTGCTGGGTCATGAAAACCAACCACTGCACTGTGTGTCCAAAGAAGTGTCATTATAGCAAACATGTCAAGGAGAACAAAAAATATGTGAGGAAGACAAAGGAAGTCACTATGATATTTGATGAGCTCAAAAGGGAGTTTGAAGGCACTGGTAAAACGACTGTAACCAGCTTTGACGAAAATAAATATGACGACACAAAAAAGCAACATGAAAGTAACGTGAAAGAGTCAGAGAATATAACAGCAATAGAACAAAAATTGACGAGTGATCTGGAGAAGATCAACACCGAAAAGTCTCGGCTGCTGGAGGAAGCTTATGTGACCATCATGAGTCTGTCTGATATCGCACTGAAAGCAGACAGCGCTTTCACTCTTCATCATCTGGATTTCTTGATTCCCAGACTGAAGGAGGAGAAAAAAGATGATTGGATGAAGAACCTGGAGGAACTGAGTAAAGCTGGAGAAGAACAGAAAAATAAGGGAGCTTTAATGCATCTGATGGCTTTTGGCCAAAGATGCAAACAAAGATTTTACAGACTTTTCAATCAAGGTAAAAATGAATAAAATCTGAATATTCAAGATGCAAAAGTAAAACAGATTCTGCTCTATCAGTGAAAATAAATGTAATTCCAAACGAAGGTTCGGGAGAGGCCTAAACATTCAGTCCTGTCAATCATCATTACGAGTGTATATAAGCAGCAGTCACTGCATTTCCCAGCGACAATTCTTCCAGCATCCCTCCTCCTCTATTTCTCTTATTCTCTCTCTACGGAGTACTGTTATGGGGGGCTTCAGTTTTACTGAAGATATGAAATCCTTTATTTTATCTCTCAAAAATGCATATGATGTGAATCTGCAAACAGAATTCATGACAAGACTTCACACAAACAACATCATGCAATAAATCTCACTAATCTGGAGAAAAGATCTCAAAGAAAGTGCACAACCAAACTTATCTTCTCATCATCAAGATCCCTCTCTCTACTTCCCCTCCTTTCACTCTGACTCAAGACCTGAAAAGCTCATCAAGAATGACTATGATGTATCTTCTCATCAGTCATTGTTTTTCCCCTTTCAGGTTTGGTATGATTTTAAACATGTCTGTGTGATCAGTAAAACGATCTCAATTTCACAGCAGTCACTTATATTATGTGATGAATTCAAGAAGAATTCGGTTCTCTTATTTACATGATGTGATGTTTTGTACATTTTGGGACTTTTTTTTAGAAAACAAAAAAGTTCAATCTACAAAGTTGAATTCTAACTTGATTCTGTTCTCTCTGTGAGCCAATCAGCACTTTGAATGCACACACAAGAACCAATCAGGATCAGCTTTCTTTGTCATGTCGCCGGACTGCTCTGTGTAGTCTAGCCTATAGAGCCATACATTATTATTATTATAGCTATAACACTGGTGGTCAAAAGTTGGAAATAAAAGATTTTTAATGTTTTTGGAAGAAGATGGCTTAATTTATTTGATATAAAAATACAGTAAAACACTAATATAATGAAATATTCATTTTAAAATTATGGTTTTGGTTTTTGAAATATTTTTAAATCCAGCATTTTAAATCAGCATCTTTACTCCAGTCTTCAGTCTTCAATTATGCTGATTTGCTGCCTAATTATAATCAGTTATTATTTGTGCTCAATTATAAATAGTTATAATAAACAATTATAATTTATAATTAATTATAATAAAGTTTCTTATTATTATGAATGCTGAAAACTGTTTGTGTATTAATATTTTTTTGGAAACTGATACTTTTTCAGGATTATTCAACGAATAGAAAGTTGAAATTAACAGCATTTATTTGAAATACAATTATAAATGTCTTTACTGTCACTAACAGTATCAAGTTTTCCACAAAATTATGAAGCAGCACAACTGTTTTCAACACTTTTTCAACAAATGATAATCATAAATGTTTCTTGAGCAGAAAATCATCATATTAGAATGATTTCTGAAGGATCATGTGACACTGAAGACTGGAGTAATGATGCTGAAAATTCAACTTTGATCAGTGAATATAAATTTTGGCTAAAAATTGGATATATTCCATAAAATGACAGATGTCAAGCTCTTTAAAGGACAGACACTATAGCCAAAGACACCATAAAAAACAGCACATTCTGCACTATAATCCAAATCTTGTTACATGAGTAAAAAATTCTTACAAACCCGATTCCAAAAAAGTTGGGACACTGTACAAATTGTGAATAAAAACAGAATGCAATGATGTGGAAGTTTCAAATTTCAATATTTTATTCAGAATACAACATAGATGACATATCAAATGTTTAAACTGAGAAAATGTATCATTTTAAGGGAAACATTTCATGGCATCAACACATCTCAAAAAAGTTGGGACAAGGCCATGTTTACCACTGTGTGGCATCCCCTCTTCTTTTTATAACAGTCTGCAAACGTCTGGGGACTGAGGAGACAAGTTGCTCAAGTTTAGGAATAGGAATGTTGTCCCATTCTTGTCTAATACAGGCTTCTAGTTGCTCGACTGTCTTAGGTCTTCTTTGTCGCATCTTCCTCTTTATGATGCGCCAAATGTTTTCTATGGGTGAAAGATCTGGACTGCAGGCTGGCCATTTCAGTACCCGGATCCTTCTTCTACGCAGCCATGATGTTGTCATTGATGCAGTATGTGGTCTGGCATTGTCATGTTGGAAAATACAAGGTCTTCCCTGAAAGAGACGACGTCTGGATGAGAGCATATGTTGTTCTAGAACTTGGATATACCTTTCAGCATTGATGGTGCCTTTCCAGATGTGTAAGCTGCCCATGCCACACGCACTCATGCAACCCCATACCATCAGAGATGCAGGCTTCTGAACTGAGCGCTGATAACAACTTGGGTTGTCCTTGTCCTCTTTAGTCCGGATGACATCCCAGTTTTCCACAAAGAACTTCAAATTTTGATTCGTCTGACCACAGAACAGTTTTCCACTTTGCCACAGTCCATTTTAAATGAGCCTTGGCCCAGAGAAAACGCCTGCGCTTCTGGATCATGTTTAGATATGGCTTCTTTTTTGACCTATAGAGTTTTAGCCGGCAACGGCGAATGGCACGGTGGATTGTGTTCACCAACAATGTTTTCTGGAAGTATTCCTGAGCCCATGTTGTGATTTCCATTACAGTAGCATTCCTGTATGTGATGCAGTGCCGTCTAAGGGCCCGAAAATTATGGGCATCCAGTATGGTTTTCCGGCCTTGACCCTTACACACAGAGATTGTTCCAGATTCTCTGAATCTTTGGATGATATTATGCACTGTAGATGATGATAACTTCAAACTCTTTGCAATTTTTCTCTGAGAAACTCCTTTCTGATATTGCTCCACTATTTTTGGCCGCAGCATTGGGGGAATTGGTGATCCTCTGCCCATCTTGACTTCTGAGAGACACTGCCACTCTGAGAGGCTCTTTTTATACCCAATCATGTTGCCAATTGACCTAATAAGTTGCAAATTGGTCCTCCAGCTGTTCCTTATATGTAAATTTAACTTTTCCGGCCTCTTATTGCTACCTGTCCCAACTTTTTTGGAATGTGTAGCTCTCATGAAATCCAAAATGAGTCAATATTGGCATGACATTTCAAAATGTCTCACTTTCAACATTTGATATGTTATCTATATTCTATTGTGAATAAAATATAAGTTTATGAGATTTGTAAATTATTGCATTCCTTTTTTATTCACAATTTGTACAGTGTCCCAATTTTTTTGGAATTGGGTTTGTAAATTACAACTTTAATAAAGTCTGAACACAAATGTATACACATTCTATATAATTATGTTTAAATACATGCAGTCAAAAGAGCATCATCATGACCAGATTTAGTCATGACAATAATGTCTATCTGCTCATATTATGAACAAGACAAAAGGAAAGCTCACTGGGGCAAATGAAATCAGTTAAATTAATTCAGTTATATTAGCGCTCCCAACAGCTGTTCAGAGAAAACCTGCTTGACTGGCATATTCAGCAGCACAGGTAATAATCACATCACCTCATCATAACGATGAAGTCTTTTGTTGTATAACAAGCTTTAATAATTAAAGAGGACACTGTGTGGTTTAGTCATTATGTTACAAGGGTGGTTCAAGTGGAAGCGCGTTCAACCCAAGCCAGTCCTTCTGCTGAATAATACATTCAACCAGCCGCTCAGCAAAATAACAAGTGACTTTACACACCATGATCTACTGAAAACCTTTATCTCTGACTGTCTGAAAACTGCACAGGGTGAAACAAGCGAGATGTAAATATGTAATATGCAAGATAGCAAGATTTTTCCTTTATTACAAGTAACAATCTTTAAAAAAAGATTTTTTTTTTTTTTTAATGTTACTATTTCAGAATCAGAATGTTCAGAGAACATTCAAAAGTAACATGTTTGCAAAATGATCAAATGGAATGTTCAGTTAACATTTCATTTGCATAGCCAATACATTTTTTTTTTCTGGTTTGTTTTCTTAAAACTGAACATTTAGAGAACATTCAAATAACTTAAAGGCGCAATATGTAAATTTCGCCACTAGAGGTCGCTTAATCAAAACAAAGGCATAGCTTGATGACTCCTTGATTTCGTGCGGTCATGGGAAGTGTTGTCTTCACGTCTACAGCCGGTGGAAAATAATCTGATGGGACTCGGGCAGAAATCATATTCATTGATGACGAGGCTGCTGGAGCGATTGCTAATGAGAGACGAGCGCGACACACGTCTCGAGAGCAGCGGAACTTTTATTATGCCATAGTCGCCGCTTCCGCTTCTTCCGGTCAAGCATATGTGGGGTAATACAGCACTGTTTATCATTTTAGATACATTTATATGTTGAAAGTTCTAATAATCCTACTCTGTGTGTTCGCTTGGCGGCTGCAATGAGACACTAGTAGCACACTGCAGTAAGCTAGTTTGATATTAGACACGGTAAAACGAAAAAACGAAATTCAAACAATAAGACTTACTATGCTGAGCAATATAACATGATTAGTTTTATGTCTATGAATGTATCCAATCAGTTGCTCACCTGTCTAATAAAAACACATTGGTGTTTCCATGGTTTCTACAAAATAAAACCGGAAACCAAGGGTAGGTACGCAGATATGATGTCATTGATAGGCGACGCATAGACATGCTCCGTGACCTGGTTAAAATTGCTTATTTCTCTGGATTTAAACATTCTTGGAAACATTTGGGATAAAATAGTACACAAGCCAACAAAATATATAACACTGCTCTAGTGGTTTTTGGATATTTTAATCCAGAAATCTTACATATTGTACCTTTAATATGTTAGCTTATATGTTTGTCAGCTACTTAAGGTGTATACATTATGAAGACGTGGAACAATAAATCCTATGAATTACAGTCTGAAGCTCGTGCATATCATAGTGAGATGCTCTTGTTTACTCTTCGTGTTTGGTTGAGGTCAGGGATGATGCACACAGAGAGGATTCGTGAAAACACGATAGAAGAGAGACCTAAATATAGACTTCAGGGACACTACAGAGAGAAGATGATGATGATGATGCAATTTGCAGCTATTGAAAAGGCCGAACGTGTTCCCAGAATGATCGTGCGGCTCTTGTTTTGTTCCTGAGGTAACCGGTAATGCTCGTGTGATGATGATGATGAGTCGTGACGGTGGAGGCGGGCGGCGCCGCGCGGCCCTTCAGTCGCATCCAGACTCCCTGAGCGGCAGGACGAAGTTCCTGGGGGAGGGGATCGAGCGAAGAAAAGAAAATAGCGCAAGGAAGAAGTTAAAGACAAAGAGGAAGGAGTCAAAAGGAGAAGTTCTGAGAGACTCGTGGAACACGTGGAGCGTTATGGACTTTATTTTAAGCGTCTAAAACTTGACAGTCAGACCAACATAGACGTATCATCGGTTCGATGAATTAACTGTCAACTAACATGTGAAAGTTGGTCAGATGCGTTTGTTTTCCATAAATCAACGGGAACATTATGGAAAATCCGAGGACGCCGAGTTCACAGAAGAGTTGGAAGTTCGTGCGGGACTCGCTGCTGCTCTGCTTATTCGCCGGTAACGCGTTTTCATATTTCAGAAGTTACACACGAACAACAACCAGGAAGTAACGTTACATCAATTAAACATTTAACTGATTTAACTGTTTTATTGTGCGATGACTTGGAAACTAATTAAAGTTACTTATGAGTTATCTAGTAAAAGTAAAGTCTTAAATTACTGAACTTTTTGACATTACCCAACTAAAACAATCGTTCTTCCAGTAACATTTATATAAAACGTTATCAATTAATGTTCTCAAATCGTTATTTATATATCGTTCATGGAATGTTTTTAGTTGGACGTTCGTCTAACATTTTTTTTAAATGTTACTACTTGTTTAAGAACGTTCAGAGAACATTCCAAAATAACGTTCCAATAATGCAAAATGATAAAATGGAATGTTCGTTCGCGTAACCAAACAAAACGTTTCGAATGTTCAGAAAACCTTCAGAAATGACGTAATTTTTTGTTAGTTGGGTATGTTTAGAAAACTTATTGTGCGATGACTTAGAAACCAATTAAAGTTTCTTATGAGTTATCTAGTAAAGTCTTTAAAAGTAAAAACTTTAAAAGTAAAGTCTGATTATCTCTCACTCAACTTTTCGACATTACCCAACTAAAACAATCGTTCTTTCAGTAACATTTATAGAACCTTATCTATAATGTTTTCAAAACGTTTATATATCGTTCATGGAATGATTTCAGTTGGACGTTTGTCTAACATTTTTTTTTCGTTCAGAGAACATTCCAAAGTAACGTTCTAATAATGCAAAATGTTTCGAATGTTCAGAAAACCTTTAGAAATGACGTTATTGTTTTGTTAGTTTTGATAATGCTCATTTTACTAGCGTGTATTAATGCTACCTTGGTAATACCATGGTATTCTTTGAAATACATTGGAATATCAGGAAAATATCATTGTATTTTCATCCAGTACTGCAACAACACTATCCATACAGACATGCTTTGTGATGTGTGTGTGTGTGTGCAGTGACATTTAAGGCACCAGTGCTTCTAAAGCGTCTTTGTCCCAAAAGTGTTGACCGACAGGACCCAGAGGTAAAGTGAGGGCCTCTGGGGGACCACCCAGTCTGCAGGGCCCCACATTTGCTCAGTTTGCTCAGCCAGATGCAAACAGACGCCACTCAAATTGAAGCCAAATTTCGGTGCTTCAGAAGTCATAATTACACCAATTATACTGTGATGACTGTGGGCAGGACAAGATAGCGCTGTAATTGTGTTCCAACCATCCTCATCCTCCAGCATGAGATGTATATATATTCAAACACAGATACAAATAATGGAAAGGATTTGCATTAAGCAATAATTAAGCTGCACACACCCATAAAGCGCTCTTCGTCACTGATCGATCCAGCAGGATTCTGTCAGCGGTGTGTTTGATGCATTAAAGAGCTCTGAGCAAGAAGCAACACATGATTGTTTCTGCAGGATCAGACTCGTCCGTCAGCGGCAGGAATGATGGGATCAGTCGAGATCGGCCCTCCAACACAACACTGGATACAGAGACACACTGCAAAGACATATTTCACTTTTATATTGTTCGGTCTAAAACAGCTGAAGCACGCTGAAGAAATATCATATATCATATTCCTTATTATTATTAGACTTATTTTCCACTAAAACTTTTTAGATATGATTTGATTTGCCCCAAACCTAACACACATCGCTGAATGGTGTAAATGTGAATTACACTTAACATTTAGCGTATATCTTTGTATTGTATGCATTTGGTGTTTTTCCCCAATTTTTGAGGTCATCATGTTGTGTGTGTGTGTGTGTGTGTGTGTGTGTGTGTGTGTGTGTGTGTGTTTGCAGGATGTGGAGACGCTCAGTGTGACAGCTGTGTTGAGTACTGCTGCGATGGAGTTCCTCCTTTCTGCTGCTCTTACTACGCGTATGTGGGAGACGTGCTTTCGTAAGTGCACACACTCACACACACTCACTCACGCACGCACGCACACACACACACACTCGCACGCACGCACACACACACACACACACACAAATATCACACACACACAAACATCTCATGCACACACACACATCACACACACACAAACATCACACACGCACACACACACACACGCACAAATATCACACACACACAAACATCTCATGCACACACACAAACATCGCACACACACAAACATCACACACGCACAAGCATCACACACACACACACACACACAAATATCACACACACACAAACATCTCATGCACACACACATCACATACACACACACTTTCACTCACACCCTTTCTCTCTCTCACACACACACACACACACACACACACACACTCACACTCAAACACACACATTCACACACACTCTTTCTCTCTCACACCAAAAACACACACACACGCACACTCTCTCTCTCTCACACACACTCTCTCACACACACACTTCCTCACTGCTGCTATTTTACTCATGTATAACATCACCATTGAGTTGACCTTTGACCCTCCCCTCCCCCCACACACACAGCTGTTTTTTCACTTCAACTTGAAATCCAGCCCATAAAAAAACTTGTGTCCAATTACGTTTTGCATAAATCAAACATTATTTTTAATCAAATGTTGATGAAAGCAACTTTAATTCTTTAATTCCCAGCTAACATGGAACATTCTGGCAAGGTTCTTTCAACGTTATGAACAAACGTTCTTAATAGAATGTATTATTTATACATCGTTGATGGAATGTTTTAGCTGGATGTTTGTCTAACGTTTTTTAAATGTTACTGGTTGTTTCAGAGAACATTCAAAAGTAACATTCCAGTAATGTTTGCAGAACGATGAAATGGAATGTTCCCTTAACGTTCTCATAACAACCAACCAAACGTTTAAAAAACTGAAAACGTTCAAAGAACATTCCGAAATAACTTTTTCCTAACGTTAGCACAACGTTCTTATATTTTTATTAGTTGGGTAAATGACAGCTTTTGCTGCAGTTTGTCCACTTCAGTAATCTCACTCTCACATGTGAGCATCCATATCTATATTTTCCTTTAGTCTCTCACTCCCACATTAATCCATACTTGAAACGACAACTGAAAAGCAACATATTTGGTCTTTTTTGCCACAACAAAGAGGTGTTTAATCAGGTGCCTGTTAGCACAGGAGACGGATAACCGCTGACTCACGAGTGGATGGGATCCATCAGGACGCAAATAAATATGAGCATTCTGGGTGGTCTGACTTCACAAAAACACATGTAGAGCAAATACTGAGTTCATCCTGCCATAAAACAGGTAGTTAGAGTTATAATAAGCATCACTTGTGCTAGTGCGTTTATTCCTACAGTACAGACTTTCAATGATGCAAACTTCATCAAATATGAGTCAGATTCAGCTGTTCTACAGAAGACAATAGTAAGAATAAAATTTCGGCGCGTGTGTTTGTCAGTTTTTGCTGATTGTTCTGCCCTCTTTTTCAGGGGAACGGCTATTTCAGGGATCGTGTTTGGCGTTGTGTTTTCTGATGGGCGCAGTGGCCTGCCATCTTTCTGTGCATCTGTATGTGCGTGAAAAACGGGCGCGGGGCGAGAGTGGGCGTCTTCGGCTCGTCATATATCAACACCGTGACTCAGGGTTACCCAGGTAACACAACAACACACACAACCCTTCAGACGCACACTGGCACACTGGAGCCGCGGCTGAAGTTATGAACAAACATTCTTCCAGTAACGTTAATAGAACGTTTGTTCAACGTTATCTCAAAACGTTAGCACAAAAACATTTATACGTTGTTCACGAAATGTTTTAGTTGGACATTCGTCTAACGATTTTTAAATGTTACTACTCGTTTCAGAACGTTCAGAGAACGTTCAAAAGATAATGTTTGAAAAATGATCAAATGGAATGTTCATGTTTCTTTAATGTCTGACATTTGGAACATCAGAGAATATTCAAAAACTAGATGATTAATTACCAAAATGTGAAGCTGCTGCTAGCATGTTTTAACACATTGTTAGTATGTTTTAGCACATTGCTAGCATATTTTAGCATTTTGTTGCTAGTATGTTTTAGCTTGTTGTTAGTATGTTGTAACACATTGTTAACATGAATTAGCACACAGTTAGCATTTAGCATGTTGCTAGCAAATTGTGGACATTGCTAGCATGAATTTGCATGTCGCTAACAAATTTCAGCATTTTGTTAGCATGTTGTCAGCATGATAAGCACATTGCTAACTTGATTAGCACATTGTTAGCATGAATTACCATGTTGTTACCATGTTTTAACATGTCGCTAGCATGTTTTAGCATTGGTAGCATGTTGGTTTCATGTTATTAGCATGTCTTACCAATACGTTAACCTGTTGCATCTGTAGCATGTTTTAACACATTGTTAGTATGTTTTAGCATTTTGCTGCTAGTATGTTTTAACATGTTATTAGTGTGTTGTAACACATTGCTAACATGTTTTAACACATTGTTATGATGAATTACCATGCTGCTAGCATGATTCAGCATGTTACTAGTATATTTTGTACATTGCTATCATGAATTAACATATTGCTAACATGTTTTAGCATTTTGTTAACATGTTGTCAGCATGATTAGCACATTTGCTAACCTGATTAGCACAATGTTAGCATGTTTTTGCATTTTGCTAGCATGATTTAGCATGTTGTTATGATCTTTTAGCTTGTCGTTAACATGTTTTAACATGGTAGCATGCAGGTAACATGTTGGTAACAATATTAGCATCAATTATGTTGCCACCATGTTTTAACAAATGTTGCTAGCATGAATTAGCACATTACTAGCATGTTCCTAGCATGATTTAACATGTTGTTAGGCATTTTGCTAGCATGTTTAAGCTTGTTGCCAGCATGTCTCTTGCATTTTTTAGCATGGCAGCATGTTGGTAACATTGCTAGCATGTTGTTAGCATGATTAGCACATTGCTAGCATGATTTAGCACAATGTTAGCATGAATTATCATGTTGTTGCCATGTTTTAACATGTTACTAACATGATTTAACACCTTATAAACATGTTTTTGCATTTTGCTAACAAGATTTAGCATTGGTAGCATGTTGGTAACATGTTTGCTAGCATGTTAGCATGATTAGTACATTGCTAACATGAATTAGCATGTTGTCCTAGGATAGTCGTTAAGCTTTGCTATTGATACACAGCTTAAATACTCTTATTGTACAAATGTTTTGACACCCTCAATGAAAGTTTATGGGATTTTTTTTGTAGATTTGATCGCCCGGTTTACAAAAAGATATACCGAGTCAGAAGGTCTGACCCGAGTTTGGTGGTTGTAGCTTGAAAGCTCTAGGAGATGCTGTATAAAATTCTCAGAAGAAGAAGCTAACAAGCTAACATATTATCATTTTCACAGATAACTGGACAGGAAGTCCTCCTTCTCGTCACTCCAGTAAGAGCAACATTCATTTCCAGTTCTGTCTCTTTCTTCACAGGCCCTCCACCTCCGTACAGCTATGATTGTGAGATGTATCCTCCTGATCTGCGGCCGCCTCCGTACACACCGACTCCACCCAGAGCGGCAAACTACTCTCCGCCTCCACCCTATCCGGGCGACAGCAGGAAATGAGCCAGCGCTCGAGCCCTTCTTCTGCTGCTGATGACGAAGATGAAGATAGTTGCACTCGGAATTGCACAGAATTCCTGCACAACACAAGACCAGCGCTCTGGGAACAAAGCAGAGGATTTCGACCGCAAATTCTTCTCATGTCTGGATTTGAATATTTTTTTTATTAATGCAATGGACATTTATGGTCTCACAAATCTAATGAACTTTAATAAAAGTTATTTCAAGCAGCGTGAGACCAGGACAGGCCTATAAACTCTCATGTGCTTGGGTAATTGTGATGCGGTTTGTTCAAAATCAGTGTTATTTCTTTTAATGACAAATGAAAATACAGTGAAATGAACTGTTAATATGGGAATTAAACTTTATATGTGTTTTACAGAGTAACATAATGTTCTCATACCTACAATGTGTCTTGATTAATCCACTGAGGAAATAATACTTTGTAGTTTGTCAGAATTACCGTAATTACGAGATTCCGACTTTTATTCTCATGTCAGTCTTTAGCTTTCATAATAAAAGTCTGTATGCTCTTTTTTGCAAGGTGATGCTCATATATCGCACAATTTATTATGTTTTATTCATTGTGGCCTTTAAAAGCTCATTTTCACATACAGCCAAGAAACTACATTAAGATTTCATTTCAGAAACCCTCTGAATGTCCACACGGGGGCAGCAAATAACAGAAGTGTTCTGCTCTATATACTGTATGTAAGGCATTTAATGCCTTTATTTTATTTATTTTTACAAATGTAAAATAAAATGCATGTATTAAATGAGTAATAATGACATAAGGTATAGTAAAAACTAATAAAAATAAACTGAATATGTTTGAAAATGTAAAATAATAAAGTAAAAAAAATTTTTTTAAAACAAATAGTCAACTGAGGAGCAACATTTTTCGTTAAATATTTATATTAATATATAAAATATATTTTATATCTCATAAAATGTATGTTTCAAGCAAGCAGCAACCAAACAAGCTAAAATAAACAACAATAACAAAAATAATGTCAAAAATAAAAATAATACAAAACACATTTAGGGCTAAATTAAAAGAAAAATATTTATAAAATAAGTTAAAATAATATTGTAAATCGAAGTGCAGTCTTTGATTTTATTTTCACGTTAGTTTGCAGTATTTTCAGTGTAAGGCGGCATTCCCTGCTCCCCCTCCCGTACATTCATTCCCGCGTCAGATGACGCGCCGCTCTGACTCGCCATCGCAGGCGCATCGCATTCTTCTGGGAGTCGACGCGAACCACACACCGACATTTTACACCAAACGGATATTTACTCGATAAAAGCAGCGCTGTTTGTTGGAAACACAGAGAAGAGGAGCAGAATGGGGTGTCGAGAGGTTTTCATATTACTGATGATCGCGACGTCGACGCTCGCGGTGGAGGTAAGAAATCGACAAAAGATCGCAGCGACGCCGAACGCTGATCAATGTGACCATCAGTGTAACAAATGTAACATCACAATATTAGAAACACCAGAACGCGCTGAAACAACGATACTGGAAACAGCGACTCGATACCAAACAACGCGACGATGTTTCTTTCGGCCAGAAGAGGTTAAATATTAAACGATAATATATTTGTAGTTGAGTCATATAATATTACCCAAGGAATTTTGTTTGCTCGGTTGGTGTGGAATTTTTCCGGAAATTTCTCGCGATTAAATTAATCACTGCGTACGCGGAATGTATCGCGCGCTGTTAAATGAGCGATATTTTATATCCGACATCCAGAAATACTGTGTAACAGATCCACTAATTAATATTAATAAGCGAACTGTCATGCTGAAGGTGATCTAAATCACCAGATCGCTTAAATCTGCTGCGGTCGCGTGATCGAAGGTCTTTATGAACATAATGTGACATCATCATCACATATTAAAAGCTTTACACGTTTTATTTCGACTCTGCTTTAGATCCAGATAGTTAACGGAGGAATGCGTTCAGTTGGGTTGGGATCAAACAACACAGGGATCATAATAGGATCAAACACGAATCCTCTAGGAATCAAATGATATCGGATAATAACCTGGAACTGAAAGTAGGCTAAGGATTGATTCCAAATTATGATTCACTGTTCCTTCATGTTGGGTGCGTGTAGAGAGAATTATTTTTATGACGTCGGGGTGCATTTGATGTGTTTGCAGCCTTCGGTTATGTTTCTTTATGACGTGACTCATTGCGCTTGAAGCGTTAATATCGCTAAATACGTTACGTTACATTCCGTTACCTGCTGAAAGGCCTGCCTATGTAGGTTTGCTGGTTAAAGGTGGTCAAGGCAGATTAAGAAGTGGTCAAAACCAGGTTTTCACGCCCAATTGTTACTCAAATCTAGCCCAATCGCGTTTCAGGGGTCCCCTGTAAAAATCGTAATAAAAGCCGTGTTTTTGTAGGGGTTCCTCTGGTAAAATTTGCATTCCGGGAGCTAAATATCATGTTATTTGGGGTTGCTTCAACCTGTGGACATGAAAAACAACAGTTAAAGTAGCCAAATTCCGCAGAAAAAATGCAGACTTGGCAACACTGGTCAAAACCCCTCTAAAACCAGACCAGCCGGGAAGACCAGCTAAAACCAGTCAACCAGTTTAGGCTGTTCAAGATGATAGAGAATCTGGACAAAACCGCAACTACATTGTGTTTTCAAAGGAACACGCTATTTTTAAACGATAACAATCGGTTGCTCTGGTTTGCTGGTCTTGGCTGGTTTAAGGTGGTCAAACCAGCTAAAGAAGTGGTCAAAACCAGGGTTGCCAGGTTTTCACAACAAAACCCACCCAATTGTTACCCAAAACTAGTTTTGCGGCGTAAAAAACGCATTCCGGGGGGTAAAATCCACGTTTTTGATGGTGTTTCACTAGTAAAATTTGCATTCTAGGAGATAAATATCATGTTATTTGGGGTGCTTCAACCCGCAGACATGAAAAACAACAGTGTTAAAATAGCCTAATTCCGTGGGAAAAATGCAGACTTGGCAACACTGGTCAAAACCCCTCTAAAACCAGACCAGGCTGGAAGACCAGATAAAACCAGTCAACCAGGTTAGGCTGTTAAAGATGATAGAGACTCTTGACAAAACTGCAGCTACATTGTGTTTTCAAAGGAACACGCTATTTTTAAACGATAACAATCGGTTTACTTTAAGACACCATTGTTTTTGCTCTGGTTTGCTGGTCTTGGCTGGTTTAAGGTGGTCAAACCAGCTAAAGAAGTGGTCAAAACCAGGGTTGCCAGGTTTTCACAACAAAACCCACCCAATTGCTACCCAAAACTAGTTTTGCGGCGTAAAAAACGTGTTCCGGGGGGTAAAATCCACGTTTTTGATGGTGTTTCACTAGTAAAATTTGCATTCTAGGAGATAAATATCATGTTATTTGGGGTCGCTTCAACCCGCAGACATGAAAAACAACAGTGTTAAAATAGCCCAATTCCGTGGGAAAAATGCAGACTTGGCAACACTGGTCAAAACCCCTCTAAAACCAGACCAGGCTGGAAGACCAGATAAAACCAGTCAACCAGGTTAGGCTGTTAAAGATGATAGAGACTCTTGACAGAACTGCAGCTACATTGTGTTTCGAGGAAACACGCTATTTTTAAACGATAACAATCGGTTTAAGTTTATTTTTACTTCAAGACACCATTGTTTTTGCTCTGGTCTAAGCCTGTAATCTTCCACACCACCACAGTCGTGTGTCTCCACTGCATTCTCAACACGTTTCCAGACTTTTGAAGGATATTATAACAAGCTACTGTGGGAGTTTTTGGGCATAAACTAAGGTTATTCTTGGAGTACTACAATACATATGAATATTATATAAAATACCATGGTATTACCCATCCATCAGTTCTTTTTAAAGGCGTTGTGAGTGTAGAATGAAGCTCTTTAATGAACATGGTTATGATGTAAACAACATTAGCTTGATCTGAAGTATGTGTGATGAAGTTGTTTTTGAGGTTAATGTGAGATATTGATTTGCTTTAGGGATTGCATTAAACGGCATTTAACAGTGGTTTAACAGGTTTGTGGTTTTGTTGGTCTTGCCACCAAAAGGTCTGGAGAAATGGAGGTTTGACAGATGTTCGTGGACATATGTTAAAGCAGACAGACTGCGATGAGGACGTGTCCTGTCTAAACTATAGGATTGGCCGATATAGCTGTTATATGTTGACCATATTTAATAAGCATCTCAATGTTTATGTAGTTTTCTGAAAAGGCTAAAATAATGCATCGTTTCAACAAAAACAGCAATTATTAATGGCAAAAAGTAAAATACAGTCCAAATCTAGTTGTCAGTCATGGCCTGTTTTCCTCATACAATTCTTCTGTGAACATTTTTGAGTGATGGTTAAGGGCCAAATAGATAATAACCATCACAAATACTGTAACACAAAACTGCTGCAAGGACAGAGTTGTCTTTGTTTTCATCTGTACCTCCTTGCATAAAACACCATATCGTATGTTCTCTGTTGTTTGTGCTCCAATTAGCTGCTGTCGTCATTCGCTTTTATTCAAAACTATAGATCTGGTAGGTCACGTGACCCACACTGGTATGGCAGGCATTCAGTGCCTGTTTTGAGATGACCGGCGGGTTTGAACACTGAATGCACGGCTTTGTTGGCTGTAACATGGCGTGTCAGCAGGTGAGCGATGCTGATGGCCAAAACAACAGCTTCTTGAATAATCAGGATGAGTTTGTGCTTGGCCGACACATATCAAATATTCATGGTATATATTTCAGGCATTTTTGTGCCGATATATCTCACTTATTTGAATGCATTTATTTGCTGTGCATTCACAGAGATCCTTTGATCTGTGAAGAGAGCGTTACGACGATACACTGTAAAAAATGATTTTTCGAGATGGCTTCTACACCAAATTTTTTTCTGAAAAATGGATCGATTTCAGTGAATTGGTTCATTTGAAGTGTCCGTTTCAGTGAATAAATTTGTTTATCACTCAGAAATGTTATCAAAAGTCTCCCTGTGGCATTTTTCATATATTAAAATGTGTTAGTAAAATATATGTGCATAAAAATTGGTACTTGCAAATCAGATTTAAATTTATATGATTCATCATCAATGATGAATCACACAGTCTCGATGTGCTATATTAAAATCTTTTAAGTAAAACGGGTAGCCAAGTGTTGTTATATTGGTGCGTATAAATGTATAAAATGCAACAAAAAAAAGTATAAATATTATTTTATTGTTCATTTAGTGTATTTAAACTAGATTCAGTAGGAAAAATGGTTTGATTTCAGTGAATCGGTTCTTTTGAAGTGTCTGTTTCAGTGAATCAAAAGTCTCCCTGTGGAATTTTTCATATATTAAAATGTGTTAGTGAAATATAAATAATGGTGCATGTAAATCAAAATGAATAATATGATTCATCATCAGCGATTCATTTGCATTGAAGTCTTGATGTGCTATATTAAAATCTTTTAGTAAAACATGTAGCCAATTGTTGTTATAAATGTATAAAATGCACATAAAAGTATAAATATTATTCATTTTTAAAGTAGATTTTTTTCTGTATTTTCTTGCGTTAAGTGATTTTTAGAGCAAATTCATAAATGATTTCGTCTTGCAGCCCTTCCTCCCAGTAATGATGGATTGATTCATGAGATTTATGCGCTGTTAGTCGGACGGGGCCGAATATAAAATCCACGGGAAGCGCATATATGCCCCAGTGCACCTGTCGTCATGGTTACAGCCCCGTGGAGGGTCGTTAATAACGAGAGCGCTGCGAATTACACATCCATATCATATGACAGATGTTTCTAGTGGTTAGATTTGACCTCTGACCTTCACAGCCACCGCAACATGGAAGCGTGATTAGCACAGTCCCGCAGGACGCCGCAGCCTCGTCCCAGAGGAGGGTTAATGATGCGGTTACCTTGATGTATATGCGTGATGCTAGTACAGGTGCTGCACCGGTTGTTTCACAGGAAATTAATATTACAAAACGTGCACTTTCTGTAAAGCTGCTTTGAACCGATTTGGATTGTGAAAAGCTCTATGCAAATAACAGCTGGTGTTGTCGTCCTGATTATTGCTTATTCTAATTTGAACCGCAGATGCAAATTATCGTCTATAGATAAATCTGAACCAAGCTCAACCACTGTGTTGTGTATGTTTCCTGTTAAATAAATGAAATCTGATTTATTATAACTCATACCACACTCCCAGCTAACAGGGAAGGTTCTCTCGAAGTTATGAACAAGCGCTCTTCCAGTAACGTTAATAGAACGTTTGATCAATGTTATCTGATCTGTAATAATGTTCTCAGAACGTTAGCACATTCATGGAACTTTCCTGACACCTTTTATTGGATGTTCATGTAACGTTTTTTTAAATGTAACTACTTGTTTCGGAATGTTCAGAGAACATCAAAAGTAACATTTCATAATGTTTGCAGGAAGATGAAATGGAATGTTCTAGGGCTGGGTGATATTGCAAAAAAATAAAATCTAAATTTTTTTTTCAAAATGATTTCATTTGTTTAACTAGTCGATTTAAAAACACAACTACAATATAATTCAAGTAACGTTCTCCTTATTAACAATCTGGTTAAAAAAATCATTCTATATACTCAGAAATAATATAAAATTTTAAGTAATTAGCCAAAAAGTAATTGCAAAAAAATAAAAGCAAATACTTTGTAAAAACAGCAAATAACAGCGTCTGTCACCATTATGCAAACATGAAATATCAAACATACAGTAGTAGTTCTTTACAGTTTTTTCATTCCATCGTGCTATTTTTCCTTTTGTTTTTATGTTTTGTGGACATGTTTGGCTGTTGCACTCATGTCTCGTGTCTTTTGCAGCGTCTCACCCATGAAACCATGTTAAAAAAAGGTCAAACGTTTAATAACTTTGCTTTTTTTCCCATTCCACTACCAGCATTTCGTTTTTTTTCCAACACAATAACACATTTCTGAGTGAACAGACTAGTGATGCGTTCTACGTTCATAGAGCGTCACATGAGAGCGGTTAGTCAGGTGCACCATTATCATTTTCTTCTCTTAAAGGGGACATATCATGAAAATCTGACTTTTTTTTCTGTGTTTAAGTGCTATAATCATGTCCCCGGTGCATCTACCAACCCAGAAAATGTGGAAAAGGACAACCTAGTAACTTTGTTTTGGTAAGCCTTTCTCTGCAAGCATTTGAAAAAATGAGCCGCTCAGACTTCACTCCCTTTGTGACGTAGGAAGGGGATCTTATTATAATATTACCGTCCCTTAATCTGCACGTTTCCACCCACAGTTCCGCCATTTTGTTTTCGTAAGCGGAAACGGTGTACCAGTTCTAACGCCATGGCAAAAGTTTGTGCAAAGCATGCTAACTGTTCTGTCGTTGTCTGCACAGATGAGCACTGAACACTATTTGGAGTCTCGTTAGCTTGGATAGCCTGCAAGTTGACCCTGACGAGCTCGATTGCTATATATATTGCTATATATCTGTCTGAGCGATATTTTGGAAAAAATATTAGACCATTCACAGCATTTGATAGCAATCATAAACATTAGCCTGGTGTGTATATCTCTGGTACGCTATGTATAGTAGGCGTCCATACGGGATTTACACAAAAGATGAACATGACGGCACATGCTAGTGGATGAGTTGAAACTCCACAGCAACTACATCAATTTATCCACTAACCATTCAGAAACGTCTAAAAGTTGCAACTTCTCCATCAGTGTCGACTCCGGTTTGAACAATGTAAGGCTGAACAGCGTTACTGACAATCCTCATTTTGGCTGCGTGAGATTCTCCAGCTTTGTTGTTGTTGAGCTGTTAAAGCTCCGCCCTCTTCTGGAAAGGGGGCGGGGAGCAGCAGCTCATTTGCATTTAAAGGGACACACACAAAAACTGTGTGTTTTTGCTCACACACAAATAGGGGCAAAACGTTCTTAACTAAAGTAACGGAAGTTTTTTTGTCAAAGACTTCGTCTGGATGGGATTTAGAACAATGATCAAAACACAGATGATCAAGTCCATCAGCACCCCCAAAGCTTCACAGTCATTTCCTCTTCATGGGTTCAACATTTCATTTCGTAACTTTTTAATGTTTGATAATTGACATGTGCGTCAGCAATGCTTCTATCGCTTGTTTCTGCTTCTTTTCGCCTGTGTTTTGATCAGGAGATTCTGTATCTTTCTCTAGACGCATAATAGCGCCCCCTACCGTATAACAGTGAAAACATGGAAAAGTCGTCAATGATGGGGAAAGAGGCTATTTGTAAAATGATTCCTCAAATGTTTTGATGATATTGCTTCTGTGTTTGGCTAACAGTGTTTGTGTTTTAAATCAAGATTTATCCTGTTTTCATAAACTTGTCCTGTTCTAATGCAAAGAATGCAACAATAGTTGTGAAGGAGGACTGCAGATGTCAGATAAACAGCAGCTCAGTGTTTCCTGGTCTCGTGGGCTTCTCTCGCGCTATAATTAGAGTTCCTCAGGAGAGCGAGCGAGAGCGGGGCGCGGCACATATTCCTGTCCCTGCTCTCCTTCCCTCGAAGATTTCCAGCCTTCCTCTGATTACTCCTGTGATGCTTCCATTATAGAATCCGCCTGGAGTTGTTTTGTAAATAGAGATGGATGTGTTGACGCCGTACCGTGAGAATCAGAATATAGACGTCGGTTGCAGTAGTTAAGGGTGTGTGTGAAATAACCTCCGTTTGTGGGTCAGTACAGTCGACTGCTTCATCTGTCAACAAAAGCCAATGTCCTTCCACCCTTCCATTTGTCTTCCAAACTATATAAAGATAATTGTGAATAAACATAAAATGCCACTTTTCAATTTTAAAGGTTCCTAATGTTGTTTTAGAGTCTCTTACAACAGGATCACATTCATTCAAGGTCAAAAACACTTTAATTTTCTCATAATATCCACTGCAGCATCAGCTCTTTTCTCTCAGTGTCTGAAACGCTTCGATCAAGGATTCGGTCTCTCTAAACCCCGCCTTTCTGAGAGCTGCTCTGTTCTGATTGGTTAGATGGCCCAGTCTGCTGTGATTGGTTGGAAATCAAACACTAATTATCATATCTGAATCTCAGCACTTGATTCACAGTGATTCGAACAGTAACGATGGCGTCGGTTTTACCGTATCAATCTCATGAAAGTGAATTTGATTTGGCAGCAGAAAACAGCGTCTTCTCGACACGAACAACACGAACCAAACTCTTCCAGTCTCGGATACAACTACAGCGATTGAGGGCGGGGCAAAGAGACGCTGTTCACCGACAGCCAATGGGCTGGCTTTATGCAAATTAGTTCCAAACCAATGTAGGTTCAGCAGGAAGTGAGACTGGAATTACTGACGACTCGTTTCAGTTCAGAATCACTTCTTTCTTTTAGGAGACAAAAACTCCATTTATCTTTGATATTTGAAACTTTGCAGGGATTTTACATTCACAAACAGCTCTATTACACACCACATGAAAGGGAAAATCTGTGAAAGCATAATAGGGCCACTTTAATAAGACAAGTTTTGTATAAAATAATAGCGCATTTGTAGTTGAACATAGCAGAAGTTCTGTGTTTTTCAGTAATGCGGAACATGGGCGGCTCTTTCTGCTTCCGTCTCCTGTTTACTCCCAGAGCGGATGTCCAGTTTTTGTGTTGAAGTACGGACACAAATTCATCTGTGTGTGTGTGTGTGTGTGTGTGTGATCTCTCAGATTCATCTAGATAGCGTTTGTAAGTAATGCATCTGTTTGACGGCTGACCTACATTTGCAGCGAGGGCAGGACAGTTTTAAGGATTGTGTTGAGTGGGATCAGTCGTTTTGTCCCTTTCTCTCAGATATCAACACACACATACTGCGTTATTGTGTTTTTACTGCTGTAAAAAACACCAGCGATCTAAAGCATCGCTTCACATTTATATTTACAGTGAATATGTGCTGAAGAACCACTGATTCAATGAAAGTATGTTTTCTGAGTGTGTGTGTGTGTGTGTGTGTGTGTGTGTGTGTGTGTGTGTGTGTGTGTGTGTGTGTGTGTATGTGTGAGGACTCATAACGCCCATATTCAAGAGTGGAGACAAATCAGACCTGAACAGTTACAGGGGCATCTTTGTGAGCAGTAGTCTGGGGAAGCTGTTCTGCAGTATCATCAACAGAGCACAATGTCCTGAGCAAAAGTCAGATTGGATTCTTACCAAATTATGGAACATCAGACCATATCTTCACCCTACATATCCTGATACCCTACATATCCTTTGAAACAAAACCAAAATTTTGCTTGATTTGTAGATTTCCAGAAGGCCTTTGATTCAATTTGGCATGAAGGTCTTCTGTCTAAACTTCTAGAATCAGGTATCGGGGGTAAAACATACAACATTTTAAAAACAATGTACTCAAACAATCAATGCGCTATTAAAATTGGCAATAAACAAACAGAATTCTTCACTCCAGGGCGAGGTATCAGGCAGGGCTGCCCACTATCACCGACCAATCAGCAGCACCTGATCTCACACTACATAACTCCAACATAAAGTTCCTCTTGTATGCAGGTGATCTCCAACAGATGAGGGTCGACAGCAGAACCTGGACATCCTGCATCAGTTCTGTCAGACCTGGGCCCTGACTATTAACCCAACTAAAACAAAAATTCTAACGTTTCAGAAAAGATCTAGATGTCAGGGAAAGAAACACAGTTTCACCCTAGGTACAACCACAATTGATCATGCCACAAGCTACACATACCTCAGGCTGAAAATAAGTGCAACTGGAAAGCAAAATTTGGCCGTGAATGAACTGAAAGAGAAAGCAAGAAGGGCCTTCTATGCCATCGAAAATTCAATCCAAATTGAAATACCAATCAGAATCTAGCTCAAAATATTCCAATCAGTCATAGAACCGATTGCACTATATGGCAGTGAAGTCTGGGGTCCTCTCCTGAACCACGAAGCCCTGCATGTTGAGTTCTGTGAGAGTATCTTGAGAGTACAGAGGAACGCACCGAACAACGAATGCAGGTACCCTCTATTAATCCACATTGAGAAACGAGCCATCAAATTTTGGAAACATCTAAAAACGAGTGACCCCAACTCTTATCATTCTAAAGCCCTTAAAGACCATGAAATGAACATTGAAAAAAGCCCCCTGATTCAGATGATCCTGAAGCTGCAAAAACAAACTAACACGACTAACAACAGCCAGTCTCAGGACACTGACACCCTCAAACACAGAGTTACAAAAGCACAAAAAGACAATTACCTGACCTATTGGACTGAAACAGCAGAAAAACAAAGTAAACTTGAATGTTATTTGGCCCTAAATAGAGACTACACCACAGCAGAATATCCGAGTACAGTGAAAGACTAAATTAAGAAGAAGAATGACGAGGTACAGACCGAGCAATCACACGCTGACTGTAGAGACGGGCAGATACAGACAGAACTGCTGCCCAGAGAGACGCATCTGCCCGTACTGGACACAGAGCAACACTTCCTCACCAGCTGCCCCAACCATGAGGAAATCAGAAAGACATTTTATCCAAAATTTGAAATACTTTACCCTAACTTCATAAAAGTAAACAATAAAACACAACATTTATCAGGTGAAAAAAGAGATCCTACTAGCAGGAAGATACATTGATACCTGTCACAAAAAGAGGGAGGAGTCGACTAATCAGTAATGTGTTCTCACACACACACAGAATTCTAAATTGTTCATAGAATTCTAAATGTTGATTGATTGATCGTTCTGCTTTTTATGTTTCTATTTGTGCATGTGATTCACTGTATGTTGATGATATAAATGCTTTGGCAATACTTTGTAACAATTGTCATGCCATGAATAGAATTGTGTGTGTGTGTGTGTGTGTGTGTGTGTGTGTGTGTGTGTGTGTGTGTGTGTGTGTGATTTTATGTGTGTGAGATTTTAAATGTGTGTGTGTGTGTGAGAGGCTCCTGTCGTCTGAGAAGAGCCCCTCGGCAGAGACACTTTCTCCCAGAGGACACTGGGGGTTAATGGGCGTGAGGCTGACCGTTGCCATGGCAGCAGAGTTGGGGGGTGGGGGTGGTCATAGCAACAGTCTCTGTGGGAACAGACGTCTTGATTGCGTCGCTGTGTGTGTGTAAATGACTGGCCTGTAATCACTGTAACACACACCCACCCTGAAGATCCGGTATCAGCCAGGAGCGGATATTATCTCTCACACACACACACTCATAATCAGTGCACAGACGGGATATCAGCGCTGTGTGTGTGTGTGTGCGTTTAGTTCTGCCTTCATGAGAACAGTTTAAGGCTACAAGCTTTAGTGTGAACCGTCTTCACTTCACTTTCTCCCTGTAAATGTGTAAGTGTGTGTGTGTGTGGAGACATGTTAAAATTAAAAATAAGTCTGTAAAATAGATTTTTGTTTTATAAAAACTTTGTAAAATAATATTTATGGCACTCAGACAGGTATATTCTGTGCAATACTGTTAATAGTAAAAAAAAAAAAAAAAAACAATTTAGATTTGTAGTGTCAACATTATTTGTTCTTCAGATATTCCTCTTTAAATTAAAAAAGTATCAGCTGTATGCAAAGTGGGTCACATTTGGTTTTTGACCGCTGAAAATGTGGTTACAACTTACCAGTTTACTCATGGAGCCGCATTAAGATCTCCATATCTCTGGAAATGAACCATATTGGGCCTTTAAATTGAAGACACCAAAAGAAAAGTTTATGAAGAATCAGAATCTACAAGGATATTAAGATATCTTTAACACTTCTTGAGTTACAGGCATGCAAACTTGAGGGGAAAAAAACACAAAAAGTGCTTCTTTCCCATTTTTGAACAGTCACTGTTTTCATTTAATGAAACAAAGATTGCTAAAGTCAACAGATTTCACTAATAGATTAACCAATCTCTGTGTAAAAATAAAATAATGATGCTGCCATCTTTCTAAAGTCACGTTTACACACCTCTAATTTGGCTCCAAATCTCAGGTGAAAATGGTCATTTTGACCTCCTCTACAAAATAGTGGATTACTCAGTAAATATACATCTGTGACATTTTAATATTTTGGCTTTCTTCTTCATTCTGATCAAAATCAATCTGTTTGTCCAGGAACTGAATGACCTTCTTATATCATGTGAGCTGTTATCAGGTTTTCAGTTCAGCATGTGGATAAATGTAGACGTGGATTCGTCTGGATTGTGTTTATTGGTTAACTGTACTAGTTTTCCAGTGGCTGATTACAGTTAATCTTAAACCTTTTAATTCAACATATTAAAGGCATTTAATCAAATATTTGCTCACTGGTTGATTTTTTACTCTGGGATAAGTATTTGTATATTTTTAACACATAGCACTTATCAGTAGCTATTTTAGATCTTGACAAAGCTGGAAAAAGTTATATTCGTGAGATAGATTTTCCCTTGAGTTTTCCTGGTCTTCAGCAGGAAGTTTGACGCTCAAACACTCAGATGATGTTGACACTGACCAGCAGCTTTATGGGAGCTTTATCCCATATCCCCGGTTAACCTTGTGATCCCACACATGTCAGCGTGTCGGGATGCCATGTGCTGCTGTGTGAAGAAATGCCTGAGGTGGAAGGATTTTAATTTAGAGTGTGTGTGTGTGTTTGTGTGTTTGTGTGTGTGTTTGTGTGTGTGTTTGTGTGTGTGTGTGTGTGTGTGTGTGTGTGTGTGTGTGTGTGTGTGTGTGTGTGTGTGTGTGTGTGTGTGTGTTTGTGTGTGTGTGTGTTTGTATCTACTTACTAATTTATATGGATATCCAGAAGTGAGACAAAACCTCCTTTTAGGGGGACAGTAAAACGTTATATATATAACAACTTATATACAGTACAGTCCAAAAGTTTGGAACCACTAAGATTTTTAATGTTTTTAAAAGAAGTTTCGTCTGCTCACCAAGACTACATTTATTTAATTAAAAATACAGTAAAAAACAGTAATATTGTGAAATATTATTACAATTTAAAATAACTGTGTACTATTTAAATATATTTGACAAAGTAATTTATTCCTGTGATGCAAAGCTGAATTTTCAGCATCGTTACTCCAGTCTTCAGTGTCACATGATCCTTCAGAAATCATTCTAATATGCTGATTTGCTGCTCAATAAACATTTATGATTATTTTCAATGTTGAAAACAGTTGTGTACTTTTTTTTTTCAGGATTCCTTGATGAATAGAAAGTTCAAAAGAACAGCATTTATCTGAAATACAAAGTTTCTGTAGCATTATACACTACCGTTCAAAAGTTTGGGGTCAGTAAGAATTTTTATTTTTATTTTTTTGAAAAGAAATTAAAGAAATGAATACTTTTATTCAGCAAGGATGCATTAAATCAATCAAAAGTGGCAGTAAAGACATTTATAATGTTACAAAAGATTAGATTTCAGATAAACACTGTTCTTTTGAACTTTCTATTCATCAAATAATCCTAAAAAAAAATATATATATATTGTATGTTTCTTGAGCAGCAGATCATCATATTAGAATGATTTCTGAAGGATCATGTGACACTGAAGACTGGAGTAATGATGCTGAAAATTCAGCTTTGCATCACAGAAATAAATTACTTTGTGAAATATATTCAAATAGAAAACAGTTATTTTAAATTGTAATAATATTTCACAATATTACTGTTTTTTACTGTATTTTTAATGAAATAAATGTAGCCTTGGTGAGCAGACGAAACTTCTTTTAAAAACATTAAAAATCTTAGTGGTTCCAAACTTTTGAACTGTACTGTGTATATATATATATATAAAACAACTGAATTCTATGCAACATTTCCTATTTAGACAGATAAGTAAATGTGTGTGTTCAGGGTTTGCAGCTCTGTAGGATAATCTGTGTCTGCTTCTATTAAATCAACACACATTTGCACAATTCACCCTGAAATTCTCCAAAAATAACTTTGTTTGCATTTACATTTATTCATGTTTCATGTTTTGTGTCATCAGCAATTCCAGTCTCACTTCTCTCACTAGGTTTGTAACTAATTTGCATAAAGACAGCTCATTGGCTGCCAGCGAACAGCATCTGCTTTGCCCCGCCCTCAATCACTGTAGTTGTATCTGAGACTGGAAGAGTTTGTGTCGAGAAGATGCTGTTTTCTGCTGCCAAATCAAATCCACTTTGATGAGATTGATACGGTAAACCCGACGCCATCGTTACTGTATCACTGTGAATCAAGAGCTGAGATTCAGATATGATAATGAGCGTTTGGTTTCTGACCAATCAGAGCAGAGCAGCTCTCAGAAAGGCGGGGCTTAGAGAGTCAGAATCCTTGATTCGAAGCGTTTCAGACACTGAGAGAAAAGAGCTGATGCTGCAGTGGATATTATGAGAAAATTAAAGTGTTTTTGACCTTGGAAACAACATTAGGAACCTTTAAAATAGCATAATGGGGGCACTTTAAAATTATTTTTAACTCACACATGGCTATTCTACTTCCATGACTTTTTAAAGAGTTTATTAATTTCCATGACTAGAAATCATACTTTTCCCTCATTTATCCTTTAGTGAGTCTGTTTTCAGTTGCAGTTCATTTTTTAGTTTTTAAAAGAGTCATTGTAATAAATAAATGAAATTATGCTAATGTGCAACCTTCATTTTTCTGGAGTAAAGTTCATCAGATTGAAGTGTTTTGACTGGTTCATCGGTGTTGTGCGTTCAGTCTCGTATCAGATGGTTCTCATACGCTGCTCTATTCATAACATCACAGCCTGATCACAAATACGACGTTGTTTTCTTGCCAACACGTTGGGTCTGCTAATAAGATTAGCGAGCACAAAACGTTAGCATGTCTTCCTCTTTCTGTCTGTCTCGCCCTCCCTCACGTGTCTTTGTCCTTCGGATAACAATGCCCTCATTGAGCAGCGTTTCTCAGCCTTCACTGAAACTGTCATTATCCCGGTTCTCAACAAACGTTCTACCAGTAACGTTAATAGAACGTTTGTTCAAAGTTATCTGGTCTTTAATAACGTTAGCACAAAAACGTTATTCATACAACGTTCATGGAATGTTTTTTAGTGGATCTAACATTTTCTAAATGTTACGTTCAGAGAACATTCAAAAGTAACGTTCCCACAATGTTTGAAAAGTTTCCTTTGGTAGTTAGTTTAAATCAGTGTTGATGGATGGATTTCTCCTGTAACACTTTGAGTAATCGTTTACTGACCTGTTGTGACCCAGGAAGAGTTTATTTACTCAGGCGTGAGGCAGTGTTTACTTAGTAACGTCCTGAGAGCTGATAAAAGTTGAACATGCAGCTTGTTTATGTTGTCAAGGTCTGACATGTTTAGACTGACGTTCTGCCGTTATATCAGGCCAATCCTAGTGTTTTGACTTCATCCTAATCCACCTTCTGTACTAAACCTGACCTTCACCGGTGGTGGGAACGGACTTTGAATTCGTTCCAGGACTTTTATATCTCTGATTTTAAAGAAATCCTTGATTATGATTTCACTTTTTTAACTTTAGTTAGTGTGTAATGTTGCTGTTTGAGCATAAACAACATCTGCAATATTACGACGCTCAAAGTTCAATGCAAAGAGAGATATTTTCTTTTACAGAAATCACTTTTTAAACAGCTGGTAGGGACAAACCCCAAAATTTACATAAACCCCGCCCCCGAGAACACACAACAAGGGGGGCGGGGCCATGTTGGGCTGCTTTAGAGAAGAGGAAGAGTTGTTGTAGTAGAGTGTTGTTGTCATGCCGTCATTTTTCGCCGGACTGCTTCACAAACGAGGGTCAATTCAACACAAAAGATGAACATGACGGCACATGCTAGTGGATGAGTTGAATCAACATAAATTTATCCACTAACCATTCAGAAAGTTGTAACTTCTTCTTGAGTCTCTCCATCAGTGTCGACTCCGGTTTTAACAATGTAAGGCTGAACACTTTCGTCATTTTGTCTGCGTGAGATTCTCGCGCTTTGTTGTTGTTGAGCTGTTAAAGCTCCGCCCTCTTCTGGAAAGGGGGCGGGAGCAGCAGCTCATTTGCATTTAAAGGGACACACACAAAAACGGTGTGTTTTTGCTCACACCCAAATAGGGGCAAATTTGACTTGAGCTGAAACTTCACACACACATTCTGGAGACACCAGAGACTTATATTACATCTTGTGAAAGGGGCATAATAGGTCCCTTTTAAGGCTGCAGATGTTTCAGTTTGGTGACAGTTGTGGTTTTGTTCTGCTCGCAGGTGCCGTCAGACTCCAGTACTGGACTGCTGGCCGAGCCGCAGGTCGCCATGTTCTGCGGGAAACTCAACATGCACATCAACGTTCAGACCGGAAAATGGGAACCCGATCCGTCTGGAACCAAGAGCTGCATCGGAACAAAAGAGGGAATCCTGCAGTACTGCCAGGAGGTGAAGATCGACACTCAGACAGACACACAGATAGATAGATAGATAGATAGATAGATAGATAGATAGATAGATAGATAGATAATAAAGTGCATATGTTCTGAATGCATCACATATAAAAAGCACTAAGCGCGAGTGTTTCGTCTGTCATGTTCAGGTGTATCCAGAGCTTCAGATCACGAATGTGGTGGAGGCCAATCAGCCCGTCAGTATCTGGGACTGGTGCAAGAAGGGCCGCAAGCAGTGCCGCAGTCACATGCACATCGTGGTGCCCTACCGCTGCCTGGGTGAGTGAGTTCGGTCACACGCTGCACGGTGTTCATCATCACGTCCTCTCTGTGCTCATCATGTGCCGTTTCTCTCTCTGTCAGTGGGAGAGTTCGTGAGCGACGCTCTGCTGGTTCCCGATAAGTGTAAGTTCCTGCACCAGGAGCGCATGGACATGTGTGAGAGTCACCTGCACTGGCACACCGTTGCCAAAGAGGTCAGAAACCACACAACACACTCTCAATACACACTGCTGCTTATTTAATTAGTGCCGTACGGATTATACGAGGTCAAACCGCACGTGTGCTCTTACTGGAGAAACAGAATGATAGATGTTCATACCAGGAGTGAAATGATGTTAAGAGAGATGATCTATTACATTAACTAAATGTCAATAAACGCACGTCTTGGCGCTGATTCAATCTAATGCATCTCTCTACAGTCATGCGGCGACCGTAGCATGAATCTCCATGATTATGGGATGCTGTTGCCGTGCGGTATTGACCGTTTCCGTGGCGTTGAGTTCGTCTGCTGCCCTGCGGAAGCGGAGAAGGAGTCGGACAGCGCTGCGGTGGAGGAGGATGATTCTGATGTTTGGTGGGGAGGAGCGGAGACAGACTACAGCGAGAACAGGTACATCTTGATCCTCCATACTGGCTCAGAGATCTTATTTGGTGCCTGAAATCCTCAAATATAGTGAGAGTATATAATCTATGTAACATTAACCCTTAAACGCACACCTCGGGTCTTTAGAGACCCAGGATGTCATTCACTACCCGTTTTATACAGTTAGACGTCAACCTTCTCTGTATTCCTGTTAAAACATCTGCTCAAATTTAACCCTTCCACCTTGCTTTATTTTATACTTTTGTAATTATTAAAATACCAGTAGAGTTTTATATCACCGCAGTGTTTAGTGTTAGATATTGATCCGGGTCGCGAAAGACCCACATATGTAATAATGATTGGCGAAACATTCAGGCATTTAAGGGTTAACCGAGACCACTAGAGGAGATGTCCATGTTTTAGCTAAATCTGGCACATTTAGATCACAGAGTGTTGATTATATGTACTGTCCCTGATGAATACACAAGTACAAGTACAGTATGTTGCTAGCATAATGCAGACATGATTAGCATTTTGCTAACATGTTTTTATCATGTTAACATGAGTAGCATGTTGCTAACATAATGTTAACACAATTAGTATGGTGATTGTATGATTCTAACATGATTATCATGTTGTTAGTTTGATGTTAACACAAGTAGCATGTTTGCTAACATAATGCTAACACAATTAGCATTGTGATTGTATGATGCTAACATGATTAGCATTTTGCTATTATGTTTTTAGCAAGATTACAACATGATTAGCATAATGCTAACACAATTAGCATGTTGTTAGCATTATGACACAATAGGATGTTGCTTGCATGTTTTAACAAGATGCTAATATGTTTATCATAATGTTAACATGATTGACATTTCGTTAACATGATGTTAGCATTTTTGCACTAGATGTTGCTATCATGTTTTAACGCGTAGCAAGACTTTGCTAACATGATTAGCATGTTGATGTCATGATTTTAACAAGATGATAACATTATTAGCATTATGTTAACACAATTAGCATGTCGTTAGCTTGATGTTAACACAATTAACATTGTGATTATATGATGCTAATATGGTTAGCATGGTTCTAACAAGATGATTACCATGTTATTAGCATTATATTAACACAACATGTTGCTAGCTTGATGTCACGTTGCTAGCATTATAATACAATTAAGCATGTTGTTTGCATGTTTTAGCAAGATTTATAATATGTTTTCATAATGTTAACACGATTAGCATTTCATTAGCATTGATGCTAACGTTTCACTAGATATTGCGAGCATGTTAAAATGTCTTTAGCATGTTTTTAGCATGTCTTAGCACACGTAGGCTGTGCTATGCTATGTTAACATAATTTTGCTTGTGGTTAACATGATTTAGCATTTTAGCATGATGTTTGCACATTTTCACTTGTTTTTCTATAATTAATTAGCCATTTTTAACAGGAGGTCATGTTTCTCCAAGTAAGAAAGGATATTAAATAAAAAGATGAAGGATGGGACTTGATATTTTTTTCCCCTCTGATTGAATGGTGACGGTGTCTCAATATGACGGTATTATAATGCAGGATTATAAAGATGCTTTTTGACGAATCAAATGCATTTTGATGTTTTCCCGCAGCATGACTCGAGACGCAGACACTGAACCTGCTGTTGTAGAGGATGACGAGGATCCGGACGAGGAAGTGGACGAGGCTGTGGACAACGACCAGGATGGAGACGGAGACGAGGACGAGAAAGGAGGACGAAGATGATGAGGTCATCGACGAGCGCCGCGACATCGGCCAGAGCACGAGCGTTGCCATGACGACCACCACGACCAACGACAACCGAGTCGGTGGAGGAGGTGGTGCGAGGTGAGCGAGCGCATCCGGTCACATGCTGTTCTCACTAGTGGTCGAGCGATATCGCACAGATGTGATTCACGAATGCTTCTGAATGCAGACCTGAGGCTGGTCTCTTTTTAAAGAACTCAGACACTCAGGTGCTGCCATCACAACACTTTCAAAATAAAAGTCATGCACAATGTCAAAATAAAAGTCACATCATTTGTTGGGCAGAACTGATTAACAGAGACAGTAAACTATTGAAGATGTTCGGACACTCAGGCACTGCCATTCACAACGCTTTCAAAATAAAAGTCCTGCATTATGTCAAAATAACCAGTTCTGCCTAACAAATGATGTGACTTTTAACAGAGACTGTAAACTATTGAATACGTTCAGACACTCAGGCACTGCCATTCACAACGCTTTCACAATAAAAGTCCCTCATTATGTCAAAATTAAAGTCACATTTATTAGACAGAACTGTTAAACAGAGACAGTAAACTAATGAAGACGCTCGGACACTCAGGTGCTGCCATTCACAACACTTTCAAAATAAAAGTCATGCACAATGTCAAAATAAAAGTCACATAATTTATTAGATAGAACTGGTTAAACAGAGACGGTAAACTATTGAAGACGTTCAGACACTCAGGCGCTGCCATTCACAACGCTTTCAAAATAAAAGTCACTGCATTATGTCAAAATAACCAGTCACATCAAATTTGATAGATAGAACTGTTAAACAGAGACTGATAAAACTAATTGAATACGCTCAGACACTCAGGCGCTGCCATTCACAACCACTTTCAAAATAAAAGTCCCGCACGCTGTCAAAATTAAAGTCACATCATTTATTAGATAGAACTGTTAAACAGATATGTAAACTAATGAAGACGCTCGGACACTCAGGCGCTGCCATTCACAACACTTTCAAAATAAAAGTCATGCACAATGTCAAAATAAAAGTCACATAATTTATTAGATAGAACTGGTTAACAGAGACAGTAAACTATTGAATACGTTCAGACACTCAGGCGCTGCCATTCACAACGCTTTAAAAATAAAAGTTCTGCACAGTGTCAAAAAAAGTCACCCTATTTATTAGACAGAACTGTTATACAGAGATAGTAAACTATTGAAGACGTTCAGACACTCAGACGCTGCCATCCACAATGCTTTCAAAATAAAAGTCACATATTATGTCAAAATTAAAGTCACATTTATTAGACAGAACTGTTATACAGAGACAGTAACCTAATGAAGACGCTCGGACACTCATTCGCTGCCATTCACAACACTTTCAAAATAAAAGTCACACACGCTGTCAAAATAGATGCAGATAATTAAAAACTGAAGCCAAATATCGATATATCGGATCGACCACTAGTTCTCATGTCGTCAGACGCTGCTCTTCATGCGTGTCTGCGTGTGTGTGTCCCGTCAGAGGTGTGCTTTGCGAGCGCAGAGACGGGCCCCTGCAGGGCCATGTTGCCCCGCTGGTATTTTGTGCGCGAGGAGGGCCGCTGTGCGCCCTTCATCTACGGAGGCTGCGGAGGAAACCGCAATAACTTTGAGTCGGAGGAGTACTGTCTGTCTGTCTGCAGCAGCGTGTGTAAGTCACCGACAGAACCGCCACGTGTGCCACTAACACTCCACTCACTCGCACTCATGCCCATTAAACGCCTTGCTTTCTTCAGCGAAACACAACAAGAGACGTTTAACAAGTTAACTGCAATTAACATGCAATAAACTGTCTAAAAATATTGCTATAAGTATATTATTTCCATAATACGTAGAAGTAAGTGTACGTCTTTTTCACAAGGCTTATGATACATTTCTGGAGCTTGATAGACACTGAACATCTTCATTTGTGTTTCACTGAAGAAATAAAGTCACACGGGTTTGGAAGGACATGATGGCGAGTGAATTAATTTTAGCTGAATTATTCCTTCAGTATGAGACTCTTGCTGATCTGCACTGACTGTCAGTTTCTCACGGGCGTTTTCACTTTCACTCTTTCTCACACACACGTGTGTTATTGTGACACGCTCTGTGTGTGTGTGTGTGTGTGTGTGTGTGTGTGAGTTTGGCTTTGGCTGCTGATTAACTCGGATCTTCTCACTGAATTTCTCTCTTGTAACTCAATTATTCTTCAACTGAAGTGTGTGTTTTTCATTTGCATGCATAAAATGGTTTATCTCAATGTCTTCACTACAAACCTTGAACTTCCTCGCTTCTCTCTTCATGACTTTATCTGTCAAATGCTGTTTAGACTTTAGTAAGTGTCTTTTAAGTCATGCTTTCAATCAAGTCTTTTGATATGGTAAGTAATGCATCACCAAGAGACATAAAATTGTGCTTGTCAAGCCATTTCAGGTCAGATTCTGATGCTTGTTTGAGATGTGAATCATTTACAACAGCATTGTTTTATAGTGTCACAGATACATTACAGAGATTATCTGTGACTTAAACACGAAAATAAAAGCGTTTTTCTCTCCGGTCCGCAGTGCCGACTCCCTCCTCCAGCCCTCCGGATGCAGTGGACCGATATCTGGAGACGCCGGCGGATGAGAACGAACACACTCACTTCCTGAAGGCCAAAGAGAGTCTGGAGGCCAAACACCGCGAGCGCATGTCTCAGGTTCGACACGCAGGGAAATTCACGCTTTCATTCAGCGAGGATGCATTAAATTGATCAAAAGTGACATTTATAATGATAATAATCATAAATGTTTCTTGAGCAGTAAATCATCATATTAGAATGATTTCTGAAGGATCATGTGACTCTGAAGACTGGAGTAATGATGCTGAAAATTCAGCTTTGATCACTGGATATAAATTACACTTTACTATATATTCACATAGAAAACAATTACTTTGAATTGTAATAATATTTCACAATTTTTACTGTATTTTTTATCAAAATAATTAACTTAAAAAATCCTACTAACCCCAAATTTTACTATATAATGTGTGTGAATGATCACTGGATATAAATTATATTTTACTATATATTCACATAGAAAACAATTACTTTGAATTGTAAAAATATTTCACAATTTTTACTGTATTTTTATCAAAATAAATGACTTAAAAAATCCTACTAACCCCAAATTTTACTATATAATGTGTGTGAATGATCACTGGATATAAATTATATTTTACTATATATTCACATAGAAAACAATTACTTTGAATTGTAAAAATATTTCACAATTTTTACTGTATTTTTTATCAAAATAATTAACTTAAAAAAATCCTACTAACCCCAAATTTTACTATATAATGTGTGTGAATGATCACTGGATATAAATTATATTTTACTATATATTCACATAGAAAACAATTACTTTGAATTGTAAAAATATTTCACAATTTTTACTGTATTTTTATCAAAATAAATGACTTAAAAAATCCTACTAACCCCAAATTTTACTATATAATGTGTGTGAATGATCACTGGATATAAATTATATTTTACTATATATTCACATAGAAAACAATTACTTTGAATTGTAAAAATATTTCACAATTTTTACTGTATTTTTTATCAAAATAAATGACTTAAAAAATCCTACTAACCCCAAATTTTACTATATAATGTGTGTGAATGAAGATGTTTCTATAGAAATATGGCATTTAATATAACATGATGTCATGTGATTTTGTTCTGTAGGTGATGAGGGAATGGGAAGAGGCTGAGAGACAGGCGAAGAGTTTACCGCGCAATGACAAGAAGGCCGTGATCCAGGTCAGTTCAGTCCTTAATACAACCTTTACCAGGAAGAAATTTTTTAAAAGTGATTTTCAAATTAAATTAAAAGTGATTTTTTTTTTTTCCATCATTAAGTTATAAACCATTAATTGATATTAAATGAGGTATTTGCCTCTATTGAAGACGCCAGCCCACATTTTTTCAACTTAGTTTTAAAATAATCACATTTATCAGCAGAATTCCTAGTGAACTACATTACCCATGATGCTTTACAGAAAATTCCACCAATCAGAGACTGAGCATGCAAAACAAAGAGCTCTTCGGCTCCGCCCTCTTCCATGAAGCACTCTATTGTAATATGGTTTGATTTTCCATGAGGCTTTGCTTGATTGTCCGTTTTCCCGCAGCACTTCCAGGAGAAGGTGGAGGCACTGGAGCAGGAGGCGGCCAGCGAGCGCCAGCAGCTGGTGGAGACGCACATGGCTCGCGTGGAGGCGCTGCTGAATGACCGCCGGCGTCTGGCCCTCGAGAGCTACCTGTCCGCCCTGCAGGCCGATCCGCCCCGGGTACACGCCTGTCCTTTAACATGTTCCACAGATCCACACACGAGCGGTTCCTGCAGAAACACGTTCAAAAACTCACATGCATCATGCACTAGCGTTCAAAAGTTTGGGGTCGGTTGAAAGAAGTCTCTTCTGTTCACCAAAGCTGTGTTTGTTTGATCAAAAATACATGAAAAAATCTGAAATATTATTACAATTTAAAATAGCTGTTTTCTATGTGAATATATAGTAAAATGTAATTTATATCCAGTGATCAAAGCTGAATTTTCAGCATCATTACTCCAGTCTTCAGTGTCACATGATCCTTCAGAAATCATTCTAATATGATGATTTGATGCTCAAGAAACATTTATGATTATTATCAATGTTGAAAACAGTTTATTTTCAAAAAAAAAAAAAAAAAAGAATGTTCAAAAGAACAACATTTATTTGAAATAGAATCTTTTGTAACATTATAAATGTCACTTTTGATCAATTTAATGCATCCTTGCGGAAGAAAAGCATTTAATAACCCCAAACTTTTGAACAGTAGTTTATACAGTACAGTCCAAAAGTTTGGAACCACTAAGATTTTTAATGTTTTTAAAAGAAGTTTCGTCTGCTCACCAAGGCTACATTTGTTTAATTAAAAATACAGTAAAGACAGTAATATTGTGAAATATTATTACAATTTAAAATAACTGTTTTCTGTTTGAATATATTTAGAACAAAGTAATTTATTCCTGTGATGCAAAGCTGAATTTTCAGCATCATTACTCCAGTCTTCAGTGTCACATGATCCTTCAGAAATCATTCTAATATGCTGATCTGCTGCTCAAGAAACATTTAATGTGTACAATTGTACAAAATATTTGTGTACAATATTTTTTTTCAGGATTATTTGATGAATAGAAAGTTCAAAAGAACAGTGTTTATCTGAAATCTAATCTTTTGTAACATTATAAATGTCTTTACTGCCACTTTTGATTGATTTAATGCATCCTTGCTGAATAAAAGTATTCATTTCTTTAATTTCTTTTCAAAAAAATAAAAATAAAAATTCTTACTGACCCCAAACTTTTGAACGGTAGTGTATAATGCTACAGAAACTTTGTATTTCAAATAAATGCTGTTCTTTTGAACTTTCTATTCATCAAGGAATCCTGAAAAAAAATATTGTACACAAATATTTTGTACAATTGTACATCATTAAATGTTTCTTGAGCAGCAGATCAGCATATTAGAATGATTTCTGAAGGATCATGTGACACTGAAGACTGGAGTAATGATGCTGAAAATTCAGCTTTGCATCACAGGAATAAATTACTTTGTCAAATATATTCAAATAGAAAACAGTTATTTTAAATTGTAATATTATTTCACAATATTACTGTTTTTTACTGTATTTTTAATTAAATAAATGTAGCCTTGGTGAGCAGACGAAACTTCTTTTAAAAACATTAAAAATCTTAGTGGTTCCAAACTTTTGGACTGTACTGTACATTCACACTAAATACTGCTAATAAAAAATAGTAAAAACACTGAATTATTTAATTAAATCAGATCTGAAAACAAAATATTAACTGAACACTGAAATGCCACACAGGAAGTCAAATGAACATGTGAATCTTTTCTGAAACTCAAATGAACTGATTCACTTCATGAATCATGGCTCAGGAGTTACAAAATAAAACAAATTAATGTAAAATAAAGTTTTAGTTTAGTCTTGTTTTTTTAGCTTGCGTTGAGATTTAGATTTACACATTTAATTCTGATATAGTAATTAAACTGAATTGATTATGGAGGACTTTAACTGTCAAGATGATTGATTTAAACAGTGACAGGATTCACTTAACTAAAGAATGTACTTTTTCTTCACAAAAGCCGTACATACTTTCAGGGCGTAGTGTAAGTAGGTGAATTGGGATGCAGGATATAGATGCACAAATCATATTACTTATGAATGCGAGAAAGAAAGTGCATCCGTGTGCATTAATTCCCCGTCTTCCTCTTCTCAGCCGCGGCATGTGTTCAGCCTGCTGAAGAAGTACGTGCGCGCCGAGCAGAAGGACCGACAGCACACGCTCAAACACTTCGAACACGTGCGCATGGTCGACCCCAAGAAGGCCGCGCAGATTCGGCCGCAGGTACGTGACGCTCGCTGTGACGCATAATAACTAACATCACATTATTCACAGTCAGTGTTCTTGTGCTTTTCCCAAGTACAGTATGTTTTATGTTAATAATTAATATTTTTTCCCCGTAACTATTGCACTTGACGAAGCCAGTATAAATGTAAAGTTAACACTTCAGGCCCCATCATGGTTCATTTTAGTTTTATTAATATTTTGAATTAGCTTTTATTTTTATAATTTTATTTTTCATGTTTAGTTTTTTTTTTTAATATGCTGCAATTAATGCTTGTCATTTTCATTAGTTCATGTTAACTAAAGTAAACAAAAGAAACCTCACTGATGTAATACTGATAAAGATATATTATTTTTTTATTTTATTATATCATGCTTTTGTTGAGTGAGATTGATCACTGGAGAGAGAGTAATTGTGAACTAGTTAAGCAAGTGAAGTTTTGGTGTGGGTTTGAATACAGTATTTGATGTAAATGTTTAATATGGCCTCTCATATATATTTCATCTGTGCATCAGGATTCCTGCCATTTCTTATTTTTGACCGGCTTGTGTTATCATTTATTTATGTGTTGAGATTTGTTGAATTATTGCATGAATACACATTTTTAATTAAATACACTCACTCCCAAACTGGGTGACCATATTTTATTTTATTATTTTATTTTTTTATTTTTTTATTTTATTTTATTTTATTATTTTATTGTATTTAATTTTATTATTTTATTTTATTATTTTATTGTATTTAATTTTATTATTTTATTTTACTTTACTTTATTTTTTTTTTTTAGATCTTACTTATCTTATTTTATTTAATTTATCCTTCCATCCATTCTCCACACCAATTTAATTTAATAATTAATTTAATAATTAATTTAATTAAAGTTTTTGATTAAATACACTCACACCCAAACTGGGTGACCATATTTTATTTTTATTTTATTTTTATTTTATTTATTTATTTTTATTTATTTTTATTTATTTAATTTATCCATCCATCTATTCTCCACACCACTTTAATTTATTTTAATTTAATTATTTTACGAATATAAGTAAGTGTTTGATTAAATACACTCCTCAAATTGCGTGACATTTTATTTTATTATTTTATTTTATCCATTCATCCATTCTCCACACCACTTTAATTTAATTTAATTTAATTTTATTTAATTTTATTTTATTTTATTTTATTGTATTTAATTTTATTTAAATTTTATTTTTTTATTTTTTCTTATTTTACTTTATTTATTTATTTTAAATCTTATTTATCTTATTTTATTTTATTTTATTTACCTTTCCATCCATCCATTCTCCACACCAATTTAATTTCATTTCATTTCATTTCATTTAATATAATAATTTCATTTCATTTCATTTCATTTAATAATTAATTTAATTAAAGTTTTTGATTAAATACACTCACACCCAAACTGGGTGACCATATTTTATTTTTATTTTATTTTTTTTTTTTTATTTTTTTTATTTTTTTTTTTTATTTAATTTATCCATCCATCTATTCTCCACACCACTTTAATTTATTTTCATTTAATTATTTTACGAATATAAGTGTTTGATTAAATACACTCCTCAAATTGCGTGACATTTTATTTTATTTTATTTTATTTTATTTTATTTTATTTTATTTTATTTTATTTTATATATCCTTGCATCCATCCATTCTCCACACCAATTTAATTTAATAATTTAATTTAATTTAAAACTGTTTTTACCACACTATTACAAACTATTATATTATAAACCATCAAACTATTCGTCACTCTATTGGAATGAATGATTAGTTGACTGACTGACGTTGAGCGTTTTAAATCAGTCACATGTTGTCTATGTAGGCCATAGACAGCAAGCTAGTTTACTTAGTTTTTTATATCGAAGCTGTTGATTGAAGCCTGTGAAGATGAGCACACTGTGAGTTAGCTGGATCTTGAAGAAGATGAAAAGCTCATTGACCTTTGACCTCTGACCTCAGGTGCTGACCCATCTGCGTGTGATCGAGGAGCGGATGAATCAGTCTCTCGGGCTGCTGTACAAGGTGCCGGGAGTCGCCGATGATATCCAGGACCAAGTCGGTGAGTTTGTGACGATAAAAACAGACGGCTCATGATCACTGCATGATGTTATTTAGGAAAGAGAGTCATCAGTGTGAATGATGACGAACTATTTCACATTTGAATATATCGATCGAGTGACGTGGACAGTCAGATGTCGTATACGGTCTTGATCTCACGTGCCCTTCATCGACTGCCGTTTATCTGTGGCGTGCGTCACTGCACCATCTGTGAGCCGCGGCCGCCTGCTCTCTGGCTTCAGTCCTGCGTTCGGCAGCAGCTCGTCTGTCATTAAGTGTGTCTGTAATTAAAGCTCTGATCAGCATGGAGTTTCCTCTGTAATCCGGTCGTATCCTCATCATCGCTCTCTCTTTCTGATGTCTGCAGTTTCTTCTCTTTCATTTGCTCACCGCATCGTTTTCTGCCCATCATCAAACTCCCGTTCAGCATCACAATGAGTTTATTTTTGTCAAAGTATGCCTTTAAGTTTAACTACAAAAAATCTAAAAATGTAAACATTTTACGTTTAAAATATTTAAATATAAAACCATAATAATCATATTGGAATAGCTTTAAAATTTGTGTATATATATATATATATATATATATATATATATATATATATATATATATATATATTTTTACTTTTTACAATAAAAATAATTTCCTTTTATTTTTTGACAGATATCAAAGGACAAAAACATTTTCCCACTTAAAATATAATTGGTAAAAAAATTTTTAGTTCTCATTACTGTAAAAATAATTTAATTAAAATTAAATTAAATTAAATTAAAAAATATATATATAATATTAAATTGTTTACACGTAATTATTTGTATTACTGCATTTAGTGTATGCTGTATCTGCATTATCTTTTACTGTAATATATAAAAATGACAACAAAATGAATCTAGTGGGAATAATCATGAGAAAATTATAAAAATAATTATCATTTGTTTTGTTGTTATTATAATTATATAATAACAATAATAAAGAGAACTCAGTTTATATATGAAAAATAAAATGAATTTTAATAAAAATAAACATGCAACATTATCATTGATAAACATAATTTTATTATAACAAGAAAACTCTGTTCCTATATGAAAATAAATAAAATGAGTAATAAATAAAAAAATAAGGAAAATTAAAATTTTCTTGTTTAGATAAAGTTATTCAAACTTTTAAGTTAACGAATGAATAAATAAATAATTAATAAAAATTATATAAACAGACATTAAAAAAAAAGAATTAAAAATGACAAAAACACAACAAAATTACAACAAAATATAAAACTTGATTCAAAATATTAATAAAAACTATCATTATAATATTAAAAATGTTGTCAAGGAATTTCTTTATTTTTAACTAAGTACTAAAATAACTGAAACTAAAACGAATAAAATGAATAAAAATTATAGACATTTAAAAAAAACAAAGTGACGACAAATTCAACAAAATTAATAAAACTTATGAAAACTGAAAAATAAAAATAATTATATAAAAATGTTTAAAAAATAAAGAATTAAAATGTAGAAAAGAAAGAATTAAAAAATAAAGAATTTAATTTAATAAGAATTTAAAAAATTATTATTAATTTAAAAAATTATATAAAATTATTAAAAATAAAGAATTAAAAATTAAAGAATTAAAAAAAAGAAAGAATAAAAAACTATCATATTAAAAATGTTGTAAATTATAATAAAAAGGAAAAAATCTCATAAATCCTCATTGTCGTTTTTGGATGAACAATTATGCCAACATTGTGTTATTGTAGACTTGTATTCCCACACATTATTAAGGGTCATTAATCTGAAGCTGTGTGTGTGTGTGTGTGTGTGTGTGTGTGTGTGTGTGTGTGTGTGTGTGTGTGTGTGTGTGTGTGTCTCAGAGCTGTTGCAGCGCGAGCAGCAGGAGATGTCGGCTCAGCTGGCGAACCTGCAGAGCGACGTGCGGGTCAGTTACGGTAACGACGCCCTGATGCCCGACAGCACCGCCAGCCTGGATCTGCTGCCCGCTGAAGACACGCAGGGCTTCGGCTTCATTCACCCCGAGAGCTTCAACCAGCCCAACACACAGAACGAAGGTATGAGCTGGACGTATCCCAGCAGCCCTGGCTGCCTCAAGAACACCATATGGCAGCAGATCTGACATCCGCCGTCACAGGAACACAGAGATCTGCTGCCTCAAATTAGCAATTCATTAACGTGCTGCTCAAACCCTAACATTAGTTATAGCATTAACTATCAATGAGTAATATCTTTTACAGCATTTATTAATCTTTGTTAATGAACAAAATAGAGTATCAAAGGTGCAAGTGTTTTGTTTTTGTGTGTGAACGGCACTCAGAATGATGCTCTGCGCTTTATTAGTCAATCAAAAGGCAGATTAAGTTGGCAAAACAGCCACTTTTCTTCAAAGCTGACATTGTTTTGATGTGTGTATGAAGTGAATCAGTAACTGACGACTCGTGTCTCTCTGCAGTTGAGCCGGTAGATGCCCGACCCGTCGCAGACCGAGGCCTCCCGACCCGACCAGGTACATGAGAGGATGAAATGTGTATCTGCTCATTCAGTTACTCTACAACTGTAATTTTGTTGCAATAGCTTACACACAGCACAGGGAGGCGTTATTTGAAACTTTGAACTACAGTAAGTAGGCTGCTGTCACTTTAAGAGCGAATGCACAGATCCAATATACAGTTAGACAATGTGCATTTTCTTTTTACTTTCCAAAACTGACTGTTTACCTGAATACTCGCCAAGACAGGCCTTTTGACAATTTTGTGTGTATTTGACTGTATAAGTGCAATAAGCCACGAAAAAGAACTTAATTGGTACCCGCGAGCTGTTTGAGAAGCGGTTTTTGTTGTGAGTGTGAAACCTGTGGGAATGAGTAATATTATGCGCAAAATACCCACAACAAGCTCGTTATCATTCCTACAAGAATGATAACTATATTAGCGTCCACACCAGCGAACAATATCGTTGTTTATTATAAGGCTAGGCGTGCTGCAATTTTGTTGTCTGTCACTTTAAATGCTGGAGCTTTAATAGCAGGATGGATTCTGATTGGCTGTCAATGTTTTTATCATTCATCAGCTGGAAAAAAATCATTCTGAAAGTGAATCCAATTGAATGCATAATTCAGATTCAGTTGGAATTCAGATCATAAATTAGATTGAACGCATACTTCAAATTCATTTAAAATCAAATTGAACGCATAATTTGAATTCAGTTCACATCAAATTGAATGCATAATTCGAATTAATTTAAAATCAAATTAAATGCATAATTCAAATTAAATTGGAATTCAAATCACAAATCAGATTGAACAATTTCAATTTAAAATCAAATTGAATGCATAATTTGAATTCAGTTAACATCAAATTGAACACATAATTCAAATTCATTTCAAATCAAATTGAACAATTAAAATCAAATTGAACGCATAATTCAATTTCAATTCACATCAATTTGAACACAATTCAAATTTATTTAAAATCAAATTAAACGCATAATTAAAGCAGGATGGATTCTGATTGGCTTTCAATGTTTTTATCATTCATCAGCTGGAAAAAAATCATTCTGAAAGTGAATCAAACTGAATGCATAATTTGAATTAATTTCAAATCAAATCGAACAATTCAGATTCAGTTGGAATTCAAATCACAAATCAGATTGAACAATTTAAATTCATTTCAAATCAAATTGAATGCATAATTTGAATTCAGTTCACATCAAATTGAACAATTTGCATTCAGTTAATATCAAGTTGAACGCATAATTCAAATTCAGTTCACATCAAATTCACCAATATTCATTTCATATCAAATTAAATGCATACTTCAATTCCAATTCACATTAATTTGAACAATTTCACATTCCTTTCAAATGAAACATAATTAAAGCAGTATGGATTCTGATTGCCTGTCAATGTTTTATCATTCATCAGCTGGAAAAAAATAATTCTGAAAGTATAATTCGCATTCATTTCAGATCAAATTGAACGCATATTCCAGATTCAGTTGGAATTCAAATCACAAATCAGATTGAACACAAAATTCAAATTCATTTCAAATCAAATTGAATGCATAATTTGAATTCAGTTCACATCAAATTAAATGCATAATTTGAATTCATTTAAAATTAAATTAAACGCATACTTCAAATTCAATTGGAATTGAAATCACAAATCAGATTGAACAATTCAAATTCATTTCAAATCAAATTGAACGCATAAATCAAATTCAATTCACATCAGATTGAACAATGTGAATTCGTTTCAAATTAAATTGAACGCGTAATTAAAGCAGGATGGATTCTGATTGGATGTCAATGTTTTTATCATTCAATTGGAAATAAATGGTTCTGAAAGATATTCCAACAATGTTCGTTCCTCTGTCGTTATCATTTTAGTTGTGGTGTGGACTCTGCTATTCTTTCATATTTAGAGCGATTTTTAAAACTACACCTGTATCGTTATTGTCCTAGGCGTGAACAGGCCTTAATGCAACACAACGCTAAAATCTGTGTATTTGCGATATTTATTTTCCGTCTCTGTGGTTGTTGTTCAGTGTCTGGACTGAAGCCTGACGATGTTCCTGAGCTGCGGATGGAAGCCGAAGAGAGACACAGCGAAGTTTACCACCAGAAACTGGTACCTACATGCTCATAAGTAAAACTATTACAGAGGATAGGTTTTTTCGTGTTGTCCTTGTGGCTGTATTACATGATGCAGTCGCCATGGCAACATAACCCCGTTGAGAGGACAGCCGGTGCGACTGTAATCTCGCCGCAGGTGATGCCTCATGTGCTTCTCTTTTGTTTCTGGTGTTCAGGTTTTCTTTGCGGAGGACGTGAGCTCCAATAAGGGAGCTATTATTGGCCTGATGGTCGGAGGCGTTGTCATAGCAACCATCATCGTCATCACCCTGGTGATGCTGAGGAAGAAGCAGTACACGTCCATCCACCACGGAATCATTGAGGTCAGTGAGTTCAGCATGAATTAAATGAGCTGAAATGTTGGAACATTAGATGGGAGTGAAATGCGAATTGATTTGATTGACAGGTGGACGCTGCCGTGACCCCGGAGGAACGTCACCTGTCCAAGATGCAACAGAACGGCTATGAAAACCCCACCTACAAGTTCTTTGAGCAGATCCACAACTGATGGCGTAATGCCCCCCCCCCACCTTCCCCTTACCCTCCTCATTTCCAGACGCTGCAGAAGACACCAGCCGAATCTCACCGCGTCATAAACATCACGCCTGTTATTGGCCAGTTCCCGTGACTGTCAATCAAACATGACCTCCCATTGGCTGGACGAACATTCACATGATCAGTTTCAGGTTGTTGAAGATTCCGTTTCAAATTGAATGCACAATTCAAATTCAGTTGGAATTCAAATGGCAAATTAGATTAAACACATAATTCAAATTCATTTAAAATCAAATTGAACACAATTTGAATCCAGTTCACATCAAATTGAACACAATTTGAATTCAGTTCACATCAAATTGAACACAATTTGAATGCAGTTCACATTAAATTGAACACAATTTGAATTCAGTTCACATCAAATTGAACACAATTTGAATCCAGTTCACATCAAATTGAACACAATTTGAATTCAGTTCACATCAAATTGAACACAATTTGAATGCAGTTCACATTAAATTGAACACAATTTGAATTCAGTTCACATTAAATTGAACACAATTTGAATTCAGTTCACATCAAATTGAGCACAATTTGAATTGTTCACATCAATTTGAACGCATAATTCAAATTCAATTCACATCACATTGAACATAATTCGAATTAATTTAAAATCAAATTGAGTGCAGAATTTCGAATTTGAAATCAAATTGAACATTTCAAATTAATTTGAAATCAAATTGAACATTTCAAATTAATTTGAAATTCAAATTGAACGCATAATTCAATTTCAAATCACATCAATTTGAACACACTTCAAATTCATTTCAAATCCAATTAAGCGCATAATTCGAATTCATTTCAAATCAAATTAAACGTATAATTCGAATTCATTTCAAATCAAATTGAAGGAATGATTTTGATTCAGTTCAGATGAAATTGAAGGCATGATTCTGATTCAGTTCACATCACAAATCAAATTGAACACAATTCAAATTCAGTTCAAATCAAATTGATCGCATAATTCAAATTCAGTTCAAGTCAGATTGAATCTATAATTCAAATCACAAATCCAATTGAATGCACCACTAAAGTTCAGTTCATATTCAAATCACAGTTCAAATTAAATGCATAATTCAAATTTGAATTCACTCCAGATTTTTCAACCACGACCTCCCATTGGCTGGACGAACATGAACATGATCAGATTAACGCTTTTTTTTCCGTTTAATGCACAATTCAGATTCAGCGTTTAGGGCCGGCGAGTGACTGGCGTGTCGTGTCCCCTGCACCGTCTGCTCTCACTACTAAACGAGTGAAACACTGGGAGATCTGAAGGGTGAACGTCCGAGACTTCATCCCGTCAGACACGCCTCCTTCCCTCCTCTTCCTCCCTCCTGTCATCGCACACTGACTGCAGCTGCGCTGTGTTTGGTGATCATTAAACCAGTCACAAAAAAATCTAGTGGTAAATTTGATGTCCTTCTGAATGAGATCTTGAAATTGTTTGATTGTTTCTGGTTTGTTTTTCAAGAAAAAAGAATAATTGTAAAAAAAAAAAAAAAGAAATTTGCCAAAAAAAAAAAGTTTTTTTTTTTTTTGTCAATATTAAAGTAATGCAAAAAAGATTAGTTGTAACTATGTAGTGCATGATAGAAAAAATGATGGAAAAACTATTTGGATCTTGGTCTTTTCTCACGTAGAGACATTTTAGCAGGGTTAAACAGTAACTTGTGAAAATGTGATTTGAGTTGCACAAAAAAATGATAAACTCAATTGGCTTCTGCTTTGATACAACTTCGATTTAAACGGATCCATGCTTTTACTTCAATATTTTTTTTATCAGCGGTGGCTGTCGATGTACATTTACTGTCTTTAATGTTTTCGTTCTATGCATTTCAGAGATTTATTTACTCCTTTATAAACAGCTATTTAATTTTGATTTTCCATTGGACTCGTGGTTGTGTGTTTTTTAAGCGGGTGTTCGGGGCGGGCGGGTTTTCGGGTCGTTCTCTGTATGTTTGTATCCAGTCTGTTTTGTGTTCTCAGATCACTCTGTGTTCGCAGATGTAGAAAACGTCTCTCTCTTCTTCATTTCTCCTCTCAGTTTTCGTTCTTTGCTGCAGAAACAGATGCAGCACTGCAGGGTGAAGCTGCACAGGATCCACTGAGAGATAAACGCCTTCATCTCACTGCAGAATCGAAAGAAAACAGCCAGAAGATTGTTTTGCATTGCAACATTATATTTCGTTTCACCCCAAATTCTCATTTATAATGCAACAAAATAATTAAATATTATTTAACGGGGCTGTATGTTAGAATTTTCATGTTTTAATTGATTTTTAATGCTAATGTGTGAACAGCTTGTAACGAAACTTAAAAAACGAGACCTTCCAAAATTTCCTGAGTGTGCCTGTAGATGTTTATGTGAAGGATTCGGGACGGTTTTGCCGGGAAAATCAGAAGGATGTGACGTTACGCGCGCTCCCGAGAACCACAAACGAATGCTTATGTTCAGGAAAATGTCAGAAGAATTATTCTGTACTGTAATATCAACGTGTCATGCAAAGATAAGACCTTATGTGCCAGAGAAACATGCGCGCAGCGATCTTGAGAATCTTCGAACTTCCGGTTTTGCGGTAGTCCTGTATATTTCAATGGCATCGCTGTCAAAGAATAATTAGCTGGTGAAGTGGATACTTATTGTACAGTTGACAAAAGTTATCATGAGCACTGCTTAAATCAGATGTCTTAACAAATGTCAGTAGACCGGGAAGATTTTAAAACGATAAATATGTAAGATCGCTGTGGAAATACAAACCGGAAGTCACAAGACAACGAGCGCAGCGCTGAAAAGGCGTGGCTACATATAGTCTCGCTTAGTAAGATCTAGTCTACAGTCTACTTTATAATCATACTATCATACCAGTGTGATTTAAATTACCTCATCTGTCGACATGATGCCTGTGAATCTCAAGCATATCCACATCGCTATGACGAAACTGCTGTTTTCAGTCAGGTTTGTTGTGTTTATCTCGTTATTGAGAGGAAAACGAATATATTTACATTTACATATTCATCTAAACATCGCTGTGGATGGCATCAGGATCAGTCAAGTCAAGTCACCTTTATTTATATAGCGCTTTTTACAATGCAGATTGTGTCAAAGCAGCTTTACAGTGATAACTGGTGTATAATTTTGGCTGCACAGCATCTCTTAAAGAATAGTGTCAGTGCAGGCAGATCAAAGCACTGTTGAATATCAAATGTCAAGTGTCCCCAACTAAGCAAGCCAAAGGCAACATTAGTGCGAGCACGAGCAATAAGTTGCAGCTGCTGTTCACTCAACAGCCACAGGTGTCGCTACAACAAGGGTTTCTGAATTGTACATACAGTATAGCCACTTTAAAGTATTTATCATGGTCATATTTGTACTGAACTGATTTAATGCTAATTTATTATTTTTTATTATGTGCTTAATTGACATGAAAATAATGTTGCAATGCAAAAAAATTATGAATGGCTCTAAGATTTCATGCAAAATATTATTTCATTTTTCTTTTGATTTTGGGGTGAAATATGAGTTGGAGGAGATTCGAATCTGTTCTGATGCATAGAGCATCACGTTTGTCTCACACCTCTTGTTGTGTTTGTTGTAGCCAATTCTAGAAAGTGTCTCATGACCGAATGTGTGGCTGGTTATCAGGTTACTAGTATAATCTGATGGTTATTATTGTGTGGCATCCAGAATCTGGTGTGACCAGTGTGAAATGATTTACAGTTTCATAATCCATAATCGACCCGTCTAATGAATGTCAATCAATCGTTTACAGAATCATCTCAGTGATGACCGTCACTCATTCACACGGCCTGTTCTCAGATCAGTGATGCATCGTGGGTAATTTCAGTGTGGGCTGCTGTGGTTAGAGATGCCGAATGGTCTGCAGATGGTGATGAGGTTCTTTCAGTGGCGTTTTTCTGTGTATCATTTGCTTTGACTGGAAAACAACTGCGCTTTCTACACTGTATTCCATAAATAAAGTTTTGAATGTACATACAGACTCTGTTTGCCATGGCTCTTTTGTAATGTGTGCAGAACACCATCAATATAACAAAATCAAACACATCAGCTGTGTAGACAAACCTCAACAAGTGTGTGTATATATATATATATAGTCTTATTAGGCTTTGTGCTCATGTGAACAGAATTCTCAGGTAATGATTTTATTTAGAAAGATATATTACCACGTCTTATTATTTGTTATATTGAAATATTGTATTTTAATGTGCTTAATTATGTTAATCACATTTAAACTAATGTTTCTAATTAGAAATTAAGCACGCTGATAATATTGTGCTTAACATGTTAATATTATAACAGAATTATGGTATATAATATTACAATATGATATAATATAATAATATACGTATTATATTATCATATATTTTATTATATTATAATGAATTAATAATTAATAAATTATTTATAATTATAATTATTTTAGAGTTTTATAATATAATATAAAATAAATTGATTATAAATACATTTTTATGTTTTATTTGAATAAATTATATTTTTGAAAAATAAATAAATATTAAAAAAATATTAATGTAATAAATATGACATTATTACATAATGTAATAATTACGTAATATTTCTTACATATGATCTAATATTATTAATTAATAGATTATTTATAATATTCTATAATTAGATAATAATCATTAAGCACCATCATGTGTTTAATGATGGTTTATATTTTTATTTTATTTTATTTTTTATATTTTTTGAATAATAAATTAATAAATATTTTATTAATATTTATGTAATATTGCATTTATTAATAATTGTAATAATGCATATGCAATCTATAATTAGTGTTTAATGATGGCTTATTTTTTTTTTTTTTTACAGCCCTTTGTAGCTTCAGTATATTCCTGTAGTGGCACGTGGAATTACATATATCACGTTTTGTACCCTATGTATTTATATAAATTTAAAATCAGTATTTATTTCTGTCATCAGTTGTCATATTGCCATGTTATATGCTTAAAAATGTTCACATCATTTCTGTACAATATTTCACAGAAACTCTATAACCTTCACAGTCTGTGATATAAACACATTTATGCAGACTGTCTCCCTCTGCTGTCCAAATATCATAATTCCTCATAGATGTTTTTTTGTTGTTGTTGTTTTTTTTTGTTTTTTTACAATTAAAATGATTAAAAAATATATTTTTTTAGTCTTGAATATTACGAATATAGCCTGGCTTTATTTGATCGATCAGACTGTTCAGGCATGACGTCATTTTCTGAAAAAAAAAAAAAAAGGACTGCTATTCTGAAATGTGTGTTCGAATATATTTATACACACACAAAACAAACAAAACCGAAAATTATATATTATAAATTTTAAAATAATATATACTTATTATGATCATTAACTGATAGTTGATAAGAGACCCGATTTCCAGGGGGGGGTCTCGATTCGTCATGACACCGGCAGTGAATGTGGCAAAAGAAGCCGTTGACGTCATCACGCGTCATAAGCGCGCGCGGTGATCCGGAAACACTCAAGCGTCTGTTCGTCGGTGCCTCGGGTGTCAAACACAAGGTTAGACGTGATTTTATTCTTTATCGTGTTTGTTTCGCATGGAAATGTGAATATAATTGTTGTGAGTGTGTATATAAGCTCGTGTGTGTGTTTTAAACAGTTACTAAACAGCTGCAGCGCTTCAGTGCGCGAGAGGTCAATGTTATCAGACGAGTCACTGCTAATGAACTATTAATTAATTTAACACGATAATTAAACATCATCTGTATATAATCACCGTCAAATCACACGGTCTGAAGGTTAAAAGTCAAAATCCCCTGGTTATTTCACATAAATACCTTGTAATATCATGTAAATACCGTGTTTTGTGAAATGAGCACAAATATATCAGTGAAAACATGCTTTTGTAAATTATAATTGACATAACTCGAAATGTCATGCTAAGTCAAGTTTTTGTAAGGCGAAGTTATTACATACTCTCAAATTTGACTTTTAACGCCATCATTTTTACCTCTGTCATAAATAAGATTTATCAAAACGAATGTGGCAGAAAAATTAGCTTATTTTTTATACATTTTATGAATTTATAATGATTTTCAAATATGCCTGTAACTGCACTTTGTTAACAAAAGTGTATTTATTATTTATGTTTCATTTATTTAGGATATGTGATTATTTTTTTAGATATTCTTGCAAATTAAAAGTCTTTTTTAAAGGGTGTATTTTTGTCATTATATAATCAGTGGCAAAAAAATGGTTTTAAAGGGATAGTTCACTCAAAATGAGAAATTATTTTTTTCCGAGCTTTATAATGGGAGTGAATGGGGGCCGAGATTTTGAAGCTCCAGAAAGCGCATCCATCCATCGTAAAAATAATCCATACGACTCCAGTGGGTTAATAGAGGTCTTCTAAAGTGAAGCAATGGGATTTTATAAGAAAAATATCCATATTTAAAACTTTTATGATGGATGCACTTTTTTAAAGCTTCAAAATCCCGTTCACAACCATTATAAAGCTTGGAAGAGCCAATATATTTTTAAATATATCTCCAATTGTGTTCGTCTGAAAGAAGACAGTCATATACACCTGGGATGGCTTGAGGGTGAGTAAATCATTTTTGGGTGAACTATCCCTTTAAGATGACAATAATATTGTTTATGGCAGTTATTTCTGGGACGATATAAAAAGTGTTTCTGATGATGGTGTTTGTGTTTCTCCCTCTTGCAGCATCATGGCTCTTCATCGGCTCTTCCAGCTGTCGTCTCTGTTGGGTTCGGCCGTGCGCGTGACGCTGCGCAGGAACATCGGTCTGTCCGCTGTGCTCTTCAACAAAGCCAAAGACCTGGACCCCGTACAGAAGCTCTTCCTGGACAAGATCCGCGAGTACAACTCCAAGAGCAAGTGCGTGGATGACGCTGCGCTGCAACGATGTGCGAGTGTTTCACAGCATTTCTCACATCTCTCTCTCTCTCTCTCAGGGCCGTCGCGGGCGGTGTGGTGGACGCTGGTCCGGCCTATCAGAAGAACCTGTCGGAGGAGATGACCAAACTACAGCGCTTGTACGGCGGAGGAGATCTGACCAAATTCCCTCAGTTCAACTTCCCAGGTGAGCCGGAGGAAGATCTGCTGCTTGAAGCTTTAGTTTAAATAAATCAGATTTCATTCATACAGCTCTTTTCCAAACGAATCAATGCGGTGAATACAGGCAAGTACAAGCAATTGATGCCAGGATTAAAAATAACAAATGAAATAAGATCAGTGACGATAAGATTAAAAAGCTAAAAAGTGTAACATTGAAAATCAATAATGATAAAAAAAAAAACAAGAAATTAATTTTTATAAATTTAAGCTGATCTTAATAAACACTGAGTAATAGTGATGAGAGAAACGAAGCTTTTCAAAACTTTGAATCAGTTGAATGCAAAATGATTCACTGTTTTGAATCACCACACGCTGGCGACCCCTGCTGGTCAGATCAGTGTAAACGGATCATTGATGAATAAGGATTTTAAAAGTATAATAAAAATAACATAATGGAGATATAATTAACTTTGAAGTTTTATTAAGTGTTAACAATGAGATTATGTGGTTTTTATAATCAATTAACGCTGCTTTTGTCATTTTTTACAAGATGGCCAAAATTTGTCACCAAAAAAGTCATTCAGTTTAAAATTTTACTGAATGACACTTTTGGTTTTACAGAATGACAATATTTTCAAACAATGCTAACAGGCTGATCTCTAGCTAGCTAACAAAAGAACAATCAAATATTTTGTATTTAGTACAAGTTTTTAAAATATTGCAACATTTTCCATGTTTTATAGCGGTTGCACCGAATGACCTGATGTTTCGGGACATGCGTATGATCAAGAGAAAACATGAATTTTTCAAATAGTTAAAAGAGAGTTAGTTACTTTGCTTCATGACCATGTGATCCTTTGCAGGTGTGTGAATGACGTCACATCCTGTCACATGATATTGACCGCATGACTTGATCCAAAATGGTGCCTTTATATTGGTTACTCCGAATGACATCAATGAAATTCATTTCTCCGGACATTCTTTCTCATAACAAAACAACGACTTCTACACATAATTTTAATATCATTTTGCACTATGTTGATATATGATGTTATAAAATCATGCCAGAATAAAAAAAATATATACATTTATTACATTTTAAGATATTTTAATCACAAATGAACGGTTGGACGGTTAAACCGAATGACCTTTTGACACTTCATTATCTTTAAAATGCAATTATTATAATTAAAACCTTTTGGATTCAATAAAAGAGATCTAGTTGTACTACCTTACATGAATTGGATGTCAAATCTTTGTTTTTTTTATTATTATTAAGGCCTTATTATTATTATTATTGACCCAAATGCAGCCAAAAACATGCATAAAAACACCTTTTCAAACTATTTGCAAATGTTTCATTGAAGGTATAATGTATTAAATGCAGTTAACAAATCTAGTACCATTAAATATGAAGTGTCTCTTTAATATGTTATTTTATTAAATTGTAGGGTTTTTGTTTGTTTTATGGAAACCAATTAGAGACTTTTAAATACAACTCTTCCTTTTTATTATACAAATGTGTAAAACTGATCTGAGATCAGGTAAAAATATACTATAAATTTGCTTCAAAAAATATTTATTAGGTACAATTATTGTTCATTTTGTGTTGCAAAACATGGTAACACTTCATTTTAGTTGTTACAAGTGCTTCCTGTCATAACAGTAAATTATTGCTCTTAATCATGAAATATTAGTTTAAAACCATAATGATTTATGACATTATTTGAGTCATCTAGTTTGTCTAGTTAAACTACACCAGATGATCAGGACTAATGAAGCGTTTGAGGAGCTGAAGTTGATCCGCACTGTTTGTTTTAGGTCAGTCTAGGTGGATAAACTAGATGTTTAATGACTCATTTGTGTTTTTCCACAGAACCCAAACTGGAGGAGGTGACGACTAAATGAACGACGTCTGTCCATCGCTGTCCGTGTGCTGAAAATATTTAATAAACAAACTTTGGTTCAAAACTCATTTAGTCTCTGAATCGCTTTCCTGAACATTCATGTTTGTTGAAAATAGAGATGCAGCAATACTAAATTTCTCCAGATAGCTGATTTTTCAGAGTGATATCTGATGATATCGATAGTTTTGGGGCTTTTGCCTTTTATACCACCTTTTAAACTAATAATAATTTCATTATAATTGTATTTTGAAAGAAATGCAAATAACTTTATTCTCTCCATTTCATCTTGTTTGAGTAACTATCAGTTATAAACACACATTAACTAAATTCTGAAGATTAAATTGATATTTCTTAACTTTCTGAATATTCATATAATTACTATTAATATTGAACATCAAACTGGTTTCTTAGCATTTTGCACAAATTCAGTGCATTTTCCTGCCCTCTTGATTGACAGGCTATATCGGCCCTGATCATTGGCTGTTTTTAAACTATCAGCCGATCCCGATTATTGGCCGATATATCGGTGCATCTCTAGATGAAATGAGTTCAAAAGGTTCTCTTTTTTAATTTCTACAGCATTTTTTACAGGCATTATTCACTCAAAAATGAAAATTGTCTTCATTTACTCACCTGTACATTGATTTGCTCATTAAAATGTAGTTATTGAAACATAATGACGGCCCGAACTGAAGTTTATATACCAATTAATAACCTTGTAGTTAAAGATTTACACTACAAATTCATTTCTGCATGTTACAAAATAAACAGGATTTTTATTTCTCAGCTAAAGCGTCGAAGTGGAATGGAAATCATGACGAGATGTAAAATATCTAATTGGTTGAACAACTGAATAATGATGTTTAACTATATCTAGCCCTATGAAAAATCTCTAGTTCAAAGATGAATACTTAATCTTGTCATCACAACCATTCATATTTCTGTGGTAAGATTAATAATTCTGATTTAGTTTGAAACCGTCTGACTCTGGTGTTCATGAAAGAGTGGGAACAAAGCAATAACGCACATAATCACGTTTATCAGTGCAAGTTTAATGCCAAGAACAAATACTGATCTCGTTACATGCAGAGAATAAAGTTCATCGTGACTAATTCTCAGGCGTGAGTAAATATTATTCCTCAACAGTGAATCTGACTAATAGTGTTCAGAATCTGCACTACAAAGATGAACCTCAGCAGAAGAAACGAGTTTTTATAAACATTCTGGAATGATTCGATGTGGAATGTCAACGAAATTCATGAAACATGCATCCATTAGTGTCATCGGTCCGTTCGGATCTATCCCTGAACGCTCTGGTTCCACACGACCCGCCCGTCGTCCCTCAGCTTCACGCCGCCGCTGGCCACCAGCTCTAGTGCCGCGGGGAAGGCGCGATGCTCCGCCTCCCGGATGCGCTCTGATAGGCTGTCTTCGGTGTCAGTCACCAGGATGGGAACCGCCTCCTGTACGACGATCGCTCCTGCGTCCACTTCCTCCTGTTGAACCAGAGAAACAGTGAATTTGATAATGTAGAGTTTGTGGTGCTGGTTAATGTAAGTGAATCAGGCTGTGAGGAAACACGAATGAAACAAACGTACGGCCACGAAGTGTACGGTGCAGCCGGTGATGCGGACGGCGGCCTGAAGCGCCTGTTTCTGTGCGTTCACTCCTTTAAAGGCCGGCAGCAGCGACGGGTGGATGTTCAGCATCTTCCCTGTGAGACAACCACAGACACACCGTCAGTCCTGATCTCCCATCAGACACGAGCGCAGGAGAGATACGACCGCTTTAAAGATGATAATCAGATTTTATTTGTTCTTTTAAAATGAATAAATGAAGTTCAGAAATATTCCTGATGTTTTTATAATTAATCATTTTTACCATTTTATTCCTGTCCTCGGCAGTGTTATTTTAATATTTTTGAATTACTTTTTATGTTTAATTTCAGTAATTGTTTTTTTTTTTGTGTATCTGTCCAAATAGTTATTTTTATTTCAATATTAGTTTGTTATTTTAGTACATCAAATTTTTAAAATGACTTTATATTTATTTCAGTGAACATTTAATTCAAGTAATTTTTAATTTTCATTTCAGTAATTTCTTTTTTTATGTCCAAATATTTTTATTTCAATTTTAGTACATCAAGTTTTTAAAAATTATGACTTTTTATATTTTATTTGTTAACATTTATTTTAAGTAATTTTTTTAAAAACATTTTTAATTTTCATTTTAATTTAAGTATTTTTTTTAAAATATATTCAAATAATTTATATTATTTTTCTATTTCAATTTAGTTATTTTTATACATTTCATTTTAGTTTTACTAACTTTTTTTTTTAAATGTCCATTTTTTTATATACATTTTAGTTTGATTATTTTAGTACATTTTATTTCAGTTAAAATTTATTTTAAGTAATGAAAATGTTTAATTTTCATTTTAATTTAAGTATTTGTTTTTAAATATATATTCAAATAATTTATATTATTTATTTTTATAATTTCATTTTAGTTTTAGTAACTTTTTTAAAAATGTCAATTTTTATATATAAATTTTAGTTTTATTATTTTAGTACATGAAGTTTTTAAAACTCATGATGACTTTTTATATTTTATTTCAGTTAACATTTATTTTAAGTAATGAAAATGTTTAAGTTTCATTTTAATTTAAGTATTTGTTTTTAAATATATTCAAATAATTTATATTATTTTTTATTTCAATTTACGTTTTTTTTTTTTTATAATTTCATTTTAGTTTTAGTAACTTTTTTTTAAAATGTCCATTTTTTAATATAAATTTTAGTTTTATTATTTTAGTACATCAAGTTGCTAAATATTTAATTTATTTCAGTTAACGTTTATTTTATTTTGAGTAATGAAAATATCTCAACATACTTCCGTATCACTTGGCATCCTGCTATTATTTTGTAAAACCCCTTTAAACAGCAGCAGTCGGTTCTTAATGACATCATCCCACAGGAAGTGACCTCATTTTGGTGGGAAATCATCAGTAACTATTAGCAATAGATCTGATGGATTCTGGGATGATGTAGTAGGTTTGTGTCACTCTGAAACATTCAATCCATTCAATCAAATAACAGAAAGCACTGAAGCCTTTGCTCTTTATGAACATCTTTGTCTGCTTCAGTCCAGTAAGTTCATCTTGAAATATCACTAACAATATCAAAGTTAAATACAAGTTCTAATAAATCAAAAACAGACGTGAAGCAGCACAGATTTGGTTTCAAGCAGACTGCGGTTCATGTTCACACTCACCACTCCACTTCCTGACGAAGGCTCCCGTGAGGATTCGCATGAAACCCGCCAGACAAACCAGCTCCACCCCGAACTCCTCCAGGACTCGGTCTATGGTGCCGTCAAACTCGGCTCTGCTGCCGTACAGCTTATGATCCACCACCTGACGGACAAACAACATCCAGAACACCTGACTGAAGAGAACTGCTGTGACATCAGCCGTCATCAGTGTGAAGAACATCTAAACGCTGCTTCAGATGAAGCTTCTGCAGTGGAAAACTGCCCATCTCTGCCACATCAAATAAATCAATCATGCTTTGGTAATTCATAATTATGACATTAAAGGTCAAAATGACAAACGTCGTCATAATCATGACAAAGTCAAAATTATACTTGTCATGATTATAAGATTCGAAGTCAATTATGAAAAAAAAGCAAAATTATGACATACTAGATCATAATTATGATAAAAGTCATGAGATATATAGTCAAAATTGTGAGAAAAAGTCATAATTGAGATGTTATAATTATAAAAAAGTCAATTATAAGAAAAATTTAGAATTATGAGATAAAAAAAGTCATAATTATGACATAGTAAAAATCAATTGAGAAAAATTATGAGATTGAGATAAAGTCGGAATTATGACAGTCATGATTATGAGAGTCGATTATGAGAAAAATTCATAATTATGAGATAAAAAGACATGATTATGACAAAAAACTATTTTGACATACTAAGTCAATTATGAGATAAAATGTCAATGAGATCAAATAGAAATTATGACAAAAGTCATAATTATGAAAAATTATAAGATAGTCATAATTATGAGATAAAAAAGCAGAAATTATGACAAGTCATAATTATAACATACTAAGTCAATTATGAGATAAAAAGTAGAAATTATGACAAGTCACAATTATGACAGTCAATTATGAGATAAAATGTCATAATGAGATCAAGTAGAAATTATGACAAAAGTCATAATTATGAAAAAGTATAAGATAAAGTCATAATTATGAGATAAAAAAGCAGAAATTATGACAAGTCATAATTATACTAAGTCAATTATGAGATAAAAAGTCCTAATTATGAGATAAAAAAGTAGAAATTATGACAAGTCATAATTATAACATACTAAGTCAAATATGAGATAAAAAGCCATAATTATGATATAAAAAAGTAGACATTATGACAAAAGTCACATTTATGACAGTCAATTATGAGATAAAAAGTCCTAATTATGAGATAAAAAAGTTGAAATTATGACAAGTCATAATAATAACATACTAAGTCAATTATGAGATAAAAAGTCATAATTATGATATAAAAAGTAGATAAAAAATAAAGATAAAAAGTCATAATTATGAGAAAGTATAAATTAAGACAAAAGTCATAATTATGACAGTCAATAAGATAAAAAGTCATAATTATGAGATAAAGTATAAATTAAGACAAGTCATAATTATGACAGTCAATTATAAGATAAAAAGTCATAATTATGACAGTCAATAAGATAAAAAGTCATTATTATGAGATAAAGTATAAATTATGACAAGTCATAATTATGAAAAATTATAAGATAGTCATAATTATGATATAAAAAGTAGAAAATAAGTCATAACTATGACAGTAAATTATAAGATAAAAAGTCTTAATTATGACATACTAAATCAATTATGAGATTAAAAAAATGAAGATAATGTGTAATTAAATGCAATAATTTATTTAAATTATGAGACAGTATAAATTATGACAAGTCATAATTATGAAAAATTATAAGATAGTCATAATTATGATATAAAAAGTAAAAAATAAGTCATAACTATGACAGTCAATTATAAGATAAAAAGTCATAATTATGAGATACTAAATCAATTATGAGATAAAAATGAAGATAATGTGTTAAACGCAATAATTTATATTAATTATGAGACAGTAGAAATTATGACAAGTCATAATTGACAGTCATAATTATGAAGAAAAGTCATAATTATGATATTATAAAGTCAAAATGAGGTCTTTCTGTCTGTCATAATTAAGACTCAGTAGTAATGATTGCCCTGATGAAGGTATAAATCCCCTGGAAATCAATTTTAGGTGTCAAATATCACCCTTAGAGAAAAAGTTCATTTCCATCATTATATGAATAATGCGTCTGCATATTTCAGACAAACCCGCGTCTGAATGCCCGCCATAGACGCTCTCTTCAGCCCCATGACGCCCGGTCTGTTGGAGATGACCACCACGATCTCCGCCGAACTCGAGGGTTTCTTGGCCTGCTCCATCAGGGCCTGCAGGTTTGTTCCTGTCAAACACACATCCGTCTCATTACTGGACTCCGCCGGCACATGTGATCAGGGAACGGAGCTCAGAAAAGCACACGCACCGCTCCCAGAGATCAGAACGGCCACTTTGGTCCTCTTGCGTGTGGCGTGTTCCCCGTGAAGAGCTCCGTTCTCGAGGGCGCTGGTGTCCGGAGAGCGTCCGGGACTGTCCTTTAAACTCCGCTCCAGGTTTCTGATGAGCACAGCCTCCGCTCCTGAGAATTCAACAGCACAATGCATGTTTTTAAGACTTTATTGAAGCAGAACTCCTCCTGCCGTTTAGATTTTGTGTAGAGGATGATGTTTGTGTTTCTGACCGGGGTGTTTGTGAGCGAGCGATCCCACGATCCACGCCTCCTCCTGGGCCCGCAGCAGCCGGACGACCCTCTGAGCGTCCTGTTTGCTGACCACCAGCACGGCGCCCAGACCGCAGTTGAAGGTGCGGCTCATCTCCTCCTCCGACAGGCCGCCCTCCCGCTGCAGCCACGAGAACACGGGCGGGATCCTCCAGCGGGACGCGTCTGAAACACGTCATCAATGAGGCCGACGCACTCAAATATTCAAATAATGATCAAACCTTTCAAAAATAATTAAACTGAAGTATTACAAATAAATGAATTAAATAACAAATATATAAAAAATAACATTAAATTAATGTCTTATTTAGGACTCATTTTTATAAGCATTATAATAAATTCTTTTAATTTAAATTATTTAATTAATTAGACATTATCTTCATTTGAACTTAAACTACATATATCAATCACTTAAAAAAGCAAGAATATTATTATATTAATATGAAATCAGAATAAATTCAGTTGTTTGTTTTTGCATATTTGATTGCAAAAAATACATTTAATTTTTTCATTATTTTTATTTTAATCAAGCTGTTACTAAGCTGCATATATCAATAATTGAGAACAAGAATTTCTCAATTTTGATCTAAACCTGTGCTTATTTTTAATATGAAATCAGAATAAATTCAGTAAGTGAATTTTTTATTTTGCATATTAAAAATTATTTTATTTTATTTATTATACATTATTTTATAATTTTTATTGCAAATTTAATTACAAACCATATTAAATAGTAAAAAAAAATTTTTTTTAGTAATTTTATAATTATTAATTCAATTTTAATAACAAACCATAACTTATTCTTGCTCTCAGTGATTGATATAAAAAAAATCTCCATTTTATCATTTGTATTTCAATTCGCAGCTTGATATATGCAGTTTATCATTATAATAATTATATAAGATCAGAATAAATTGAGTAATCAGTGAAATTTTTATATTTTGCACATTCGATTGTGCAAAAAATATTTATTTAATTTTGTGTTATTTTATCATCATTTTTATTTCAATTTTAATTACAAAACTGTAACTTATTCTTGCTCTCAGTGATTGACATATGCAGTTTATCATTATAATAATTTTATGATAAAAGAATAAATTCAGTTTGTATATTTTTTTATTTTGCGTATTAAATAGTATAAAAACATACCAGAATTTTTTATCATCATTTAATCACTTTTATTTCAATTTTACATTCGATTGTGCAAAAAATATTTATTTAATTTTGTGTTATTTTATCATCATTTTTATTTCAATTTTAATTACAACTGTAACTTATTCTTGCTCTCTGTGATTGATGTGCAGTTTATCAATATAATAATTATGAGAACAGAATAAATTCAGTAATGTGTTTTTTTTTTTTGCACATTCAATTGTGCAAAAAAAAAATTTATTGTTATTTTATCATATTTATTTTCATTTTCAGCATGAAATATGCAGTTTATCATTATAATATTAAATTTGTCTCTATTTTATTATTTTTATTTTAATTTTAATTACAAACTGTAACTTAAATTGGTCCAGACGTCACTCACCCAGGTCCACTGAAAGTTCTGGCGGGAGAACGCGAGGAATATTCTCCAAAAGCCCGCCGCCGGTGATGTGGGCGTAGGCCTTCACGGCTCCGCTGCGCAGGATTGGCTGAAGCAGGCGGCTGTAGATCTTCGTGGGCGTGAGCAGCACGTCACCTTCAGACCAGAGCGCAGATGTGAGGACTCATAAACACAGCTCTGCTAACCATGTGAAGCTCTGATGATATCATACCAAGACTCTGTCCGGGCTGTCCGAACGGAGCAGGCGAGCCGTACTGGAGGCCGGCCCGCTCCAGGACCTTGCGCACGAGGCTGAAGCCGTTGCTGTGAATCCCAGAGGAGGCCACACCGATGAGCAGATCTCCCTCTGTGATGTCCTTGAGTCTGGGCAGGACGGCCCCTCGCTCCACGGCCCCGACGCAGAAGCCCGCTAGATCGTACTCACCGGGGCCGTAAACACCCGGCATCTCCGCCGTCTCTCCTCCTGAACACACACATCATTACTGATGTCACTCAGATTAACATAAAACACACCTGAGTGATAAACGTCCTTATCTCCAGTCCAGAAACCTAAACCACACCCAGAGCAAAATCACAAAACTGAGACGATTTTTGCACCAGGACAATTAATATACAAACATGCAAAAATCACTTTTCACGGTGGAATTATTCGCAAAAAAAAGGAGCTTTGATTAAATCCCATGTTCAGGACTCATTTTTGTATATAAGATCAGTATAAAATGTTCTTTTGATTGTTTTAATTTGAATTTAATTCATTTAATTTGACAAAGTGTGACTGTGCATATATCAAATATGCAGTTTTGCCCTCTGAATAAACACAAAAAACATTATTAATATTTGTCGTATTATCGTAAAAAAATTTATTACAATACGACAAATTAGTTATCATTAAAAACCTTGTTTGAGTGTTCAATGTATTAATGAGTCCAGAAAACAATCACACTGAGAGCAAAATGACAAAGTGAAGTGAAATCGAAAACATTTTCTGCATTAAATAATTAATATACAAACTATCATTTTTGTTTTCATTTGATTATTCTATTAATTTAGCATTTTTGCATTTCATAGTCTGTATCATTTTTGTTTTCATTTGATTATTCTATTAATTTAGCATTTTTGCATTTCATAGTCTGTCAAATATGAAAGCTTGTTTCCACTAAATAAAAAAATAAAAGTTAATTGTGATTTTTTTCCTCACAATTCTGACTTTTTCTCAGAATTGCTTGATTTAAAGTCGGAATTGCAAGTTATAAAGTCGGAAATGCGAGATATAAAGTCAGAATTGCAAGTTATAAATTCGGAATTGCGAGTTATAAATTCGGAATTGCGAGATATAAAGTCGGAATTGCGAGATATAAATTCGGAATTGCGAGTTATAAAGTCGGAATTGCGTGATATAAAGTCAGAATTGCGAGTTATAAATTCGGAATTGCGAGTTATAAATTCGGAATTGCGAGATATAAAGTCGGAATTGCGAGATATAAAGTCAGAATTGCGAGATATAAAGTCAGAATTGCGAGTTATAAAGTCAGAATTGCTAGATATAAATTCGGAATTGCGAGTTATAAATTCGGAATTGCGAGATATAAAGTCGGAATTGCGAGATATAAAGTCAGAATTGCGAGATATAAATTCGGAATTGCAAGTTATAAAGTCGGAATTGCGAGATATAAAGTCAGAATTGCGAGATATAAAGTCAGAATTGCGAGTTATAAATTCGGAATTGCGAGTTATAAATTCGGAATTGCGAGATATAAAGTCGGAATTGCGAGATATAAAGTCAGAATTGCGAGATATAAATTCGGAATTGCAAGTTATAAAGTCAGAATTGCGAGATATAAAGTCAGAATTGCAAGTTATAAATTCGGAATTGCGAGTTATAAATTCGGAATTGCGAGATATAAAGTCGGAATTGCGAGATATAAAGTCGGAATTGCGAGTTATAAATTCGGAATTGCGAGTTATAAAGTCGGAATTGCGTGATATAAAGTCGGAATTGCGAGTTATAAAGTCGGAATTGCGAGCTATAAAGTCGGAATTGCGAGCTATAAAGTCGGAATTGCGAGATATAAAGTCGGAATTGCGAATTATAAATTCGGAATTGCGAGATATAAATTCGGAATTGCGAGATATAAAGTCGGAATTCGAGTTATAAAGTCGGATTGCGAGTTATAAAGTCGGAATTGCATGATATAAAGTCAGAATTGCGAGTTATAAAGTCGGAATTGCGTGATATAAAGTCAGAATTGCGAGTTATAAAGTCGGAATTGCGAGTTATAAAGTCGGAATTGCGAGCTATAAAGTCGGAATTGCGAGATATAAATTCGGAATTGCGAGTATAAATCGGAATTGCGAGCTTAAAGTCGGAATTGCGAGATATAAAGTCGGAATTGCGAGTTATAAATTCGGAATTGCGAGATATAAATTCGGAATTGCGAGATATAAAGTCGGAATTGCGAGTTATAAAGTCGGAATTGCGAGTTATAAAGTCGGAATTGCGTGATATAAAGTCAGAATTGCGAGTTATAAAGTCGGATTGCGTGATTAAAGCGATTGCGAGTTATAAAGTCGGAATTGCGAGTTATAAAGTCGGAATTGCGAGATATGCGAGAATAAAGTCGGAATTGCGAGTTAAATCAGAATTGCGAATTAAAGTCGGAATTGCGAGATATAAAGTCGGAATTGCGTGTTATAAAGCGATTGCGAGTTATAAAGTCAGAATTGCGAGATATAAATTCGGAATTGCGAGATAAAAAGTCAGAATTGCGAGATATAAAGTCAGAATTGCATTTCACATTTCTAAATAAACATTCAAAAACAATATTAATATTTGTCATTCAAATTAATATGAAAAAAAAACGACACCTGAGTGATCATGTAGAAGCCTGAATCACATCACAAACAAAGCGATAAAGTGAAATGCAGCACTTTTTGCCTGCATTTAATTGAACGATTCATTGTTTGTTTATAAAAATAAGAACAAGCATGTATTGTCATGTTTTGGCTGCGTAACTGACCTAACAGAGCACATCCGGCCGTCTGACAGGCGTCTGCGATGCCACCGATGACAGAAGATGCGACTCCCACGTCCAGACGTCCGCAGGAGAAGTAGTCGAGGAAGAACAGAGGCTCTGCTCCCTGAGCCAGAACATCATTCACACACATGGCCACCAGATCCTGTCCCAGAGTGCTGTGGACGCCACACGCTTGAGCGATCTACGGCCATCACACACACACAAACACCACGACTCATGATGAGGACCAGCATCACTGAAGCATCTGTGTCAGTTCACTGTACCTTCAGTTTGGTTCCCACTCCGTCTGTTCCCGACACCAGGATTGGGTCGACGAATCCTGCAGCTTTCAGGTCAAAAAGCCCCGCGAACCCGCCGAGCTCCGCGTTACACCCTGAACCACAGAGAGAGAAACACATGCTGAAGATGATTTGATCTCATGCTTTCTGTTGCTCTTGGCATTTCACAGAAAACCACATGTGATAGTTCATGATTTATGACGTGATCGACGCTTGAGCGCTCTCGGAGGTTGTGACCAGTGTTGGGCGTAATGCATTTCTAATCAATGAATTAATGTCATTTAATTGCTTTTCCCTTGAAAAGTGAAGTAAAGGATTTCTCTTATTTCTTTCTGTCATTTAATTACATGACATACTGTATAGCAGTAACAGGGTTCCCACTCTTTTTCAGCGATCATTTTCCAGGATTTTTCCAGGACATTTTTAATTTTACAACAATGGGAATAAAAGACTGGCATTACGCCCTAAAGTAATATATTGCTCTCTAAGTCTTTAAAAGGTTTATTGCCATGACTTAACTATAAAATCAGTTTTTAATATGAACTCTTAATCATACATTATGACTATGGAAGATTTTTTTTTTTTTTTTACGGAAACAAAGTAATTGTGACTTTTACTTTTTATCTCGCTATTCTGACTTTTTTTTCTCGTAATTGCGAGTTTACGTAATTGTGATTTGATATTCGCAACTGCAAGATATAAAGTCAGAATTGCGTGATAGAAACGTACAATTCTGACTTTTTCTCGCAATTGCAAGTTTATCTCACAATTCTAAGAAAAGTAGTAAGAATCGCAAGATATAAACAGTCAAATGGCAGAAAAAAGTAATAATTATGAGAAAAAAGGTCAGAATAGCATGATTTAAACTCGCAGTTCTTACTTTTTTCCTCGCAATTGCGAGCTTATATCACACTTATGTAAACTCGCAATTGTAAGAAAAATATTTAGACTTGTGAGATAAAAAGTTGCAATTACGCCAACTTTTTTTATTTAATATTCAGTGGCGGAAACAAGATTCCATAGTTTATTGTCATTACTTAACTACTGATGAACACTTCTATTTTTTTGGCAGTAAGTTAATGTGTCTTTACTTCTCCACCTGTTGTTGTCTGACCCTGCTGACCCAATGAGCAATTTTTATTATTGCATTAGTATTGCATCCTTCTTGTGGGAATTTAATAATTTTTGACTTTTCAGTCTTAGATAAATCTCTTTTTGGCTCATTTTACCTGTAAAAGAAAACAAGCCTTCATAAACTAACCTCATGACTAAATACAAAATTAATAGTAGTTATTAGGATTGATTGGTTTGGTTTATAAAGTCGGAATTGCGAGATATAAAGTCAGAATTGCGAGTTATAAAGTCGGAATTGCGAGATATAAAGTCGGAATTGCGAGATATAAAGTCAGAATTGCGAGATATAAAGTCAGAATTGCGAGTTATAAAGTCAGAATTGCGAGATATAAAGTCGGAATTGCATGTTATAAAGTCAGAATTGCGAGTTATAAAGTCGGAATTGCGAGTTATAAAGTCGGAATTGCGTGATATAAAGTCAGAATTGCGAGTTATAAAGTCAGAATTGCGAGTTATAAAGTCGGAATTGCGAGATATAAAGTCAGAATTGCGAGATATAAAGTCAGAATTGCGAGTTATAAAGTCGGAATTGCGAGTTATAAAGTCGGAATTGCGAGATATAAAGTCGGAATTGCGAGATATAAAGTCGAAATTGCGAGATATAAAGTCGGAATTGCGAGTTATAAAGTCAGAATTGCGAGTTATAAAGTCGGAATTGCGAGTTATAAAGTCGGAATTGCGAGTTATAAAGTCAGAATTGCGAGTTATAAAGTCAGAATTGCGAGTTATAAAGTCAGATTTGCGAGATATAAAGTCGGAATTGCATGTTATAAAGTCAGAATTGCGAGTTATAAAGTCGGAATTGCGAGTTATAAAGTCGGAATTGCGAGATATAAAGTCGGAATTGCGAAATATAAAGTCAGAATTGCGAGATATAAAGTCGGAATTGCGAGTTATAAAGTCGGAATTGCGTGATATAAAGTCGGAATTGCGAGATATAAAGTCGGAATTGCGAGATATAAAGTCAGAATTGCGAGATATAAAGTCAGAATTGCTAGATATAAAGTCAGAATTGCGTGATAGAAACGTACAATTCTGACTTTTTCTCGCAATTGCAAGTTTATCTCACAATTCTAAGAAAAGTAGTAAGAATCGCAAGATATAAACAGTCAAATGGCAGAAAAAAGTAATAATTATGAGAAAAAAGGTCAGAATAGCATGATTTAAACTCGCAGTTCTTACTTTTTTCCTCGCAATTGCGAGCTTATATCACACTTATGTAAACTCGCAATTGTAAGAAAAATATTTAGACTTGTGAGATAAAAAGTTGCAATTACGCCAACTTTTTTTATTTAATATTCAGTGGCGGAAACAAGATTCCATAGTTTATTGTCATTACTTAACTACTGATGAACACTTCTATTTTTTTGGCAGTAAGTTAATGTGTCTTTACTTCTCCACCTGTTGTTGTCTGACCCTGCTGACCCAATGAGCAATTTTTATTATTGCATTAGTATTGCATCCTTCTTGTGGGAATTTAATAATTTTTGACTTTTCAGTCTTAGATAAATCTCTTTTTGGCTCATTTTACCTGTAAAAGAAAACAAGCCTTCATAAACTAACCTCATGACTAAATACAAAATTAATAGTAGTTATTAGGATTGATTGGTTTGGTTTATAAAGTCGGAATTGCGAGATATAAAGTCAGAATTGCGAGTTATAAAGTCGGAATTGCGAGATATAAAGTCAGAATTGCGAGATATAAAGTCAGAATTGCGAGATATAAAGTCAGAATTGCGAGTTATAAAGTCATAATTGCGAGATATAAAGTCGGAATTGCGAGATATAAAGTCAGAATTGCGAGTTATAAAGTCAGATTTGCGAGATATAAAGTCGGAATTGCATGTTATAAAGTCAGAATTGCGAGATATAAAGTCAGAATTGCGAGTTATAAAGTCAGATTTGCGAGATATAAAGTCGGAATTGCGTGATATAAAGTCAGAATTGCGAGTTATAAAGTCAGAATTGCGAGTTATAAAGTCGGAATTGCGAGATATAAAGTCGGAATTGCGAGATATAAAGTCGGAATTGCGAGATATAAAGTCAGAATTGCGAGTTATAAAGTCAGATTTGCGAGATATAAAGTCGGAATTGCATGTTATAAAGTCAGAATTGCGAGTTATAAAGTCGGAATTGCGAGTTATAAAGTCGGAATTGCGTGATATAAAGTCAGAATTGCGAGTTATAAAGTCAGAATTGCGAGTTATAAAGTCGGAATTGCGAGATATAAAGTCGGAATTGCGAGATATAAAGTCGGAATTGCGAGATATAAAGTCGGAATTGCGAGTTATAAAGTCAGAATTGCGAGTTATAAAGTCAGAATTGCGAGTTATAAAGTCAGAATTGCGAGTTATAAAGTCGGAATTGCGAGATATAAAGTCGGAATTGCGAGTTATAAAGTCGGAATTGCGAGTTATAAAGTCGGAATTGCGTGATATAAAGTCGGAATTGCGAGATAAAAAGTCGGAATTGCGAGATATAAAGTCGGAATTGTGAGATATAAAGTCAGAATTGCGAGATATAAAGTCGGAATTGCGAAATATAAAGTCAGAATTGCGAGATATAAAGTCGGAATTGCGAGTTATAAAGTCGGAATTGCGTGATATAAAGTCGGAATTGCGAGATATAAAGTCGGAATTGCGAGATATAAAGTCGGAATTGCGAGATATAAAGTCAGAATTGCTAGATATAAAGTCAGAATTGCTAGTTATAAAGTCAGAATTGCGAGTTATAAAGTCAGAATTGCGAGTTATAAAGTCGGAATTGCGAGTTATAAAGTCGGAATTGCGTGATATAAAGTCGGAATTGCGAGTTATAAAGTCGGAATTGCGAGATATAAAGTCGGAATTGCGAGATATAAAGTCGGAATTGTGAGATATAAAGTCAGAATTGCGAGATATAAAGTCGGAATTGCGAGATATAAAGTCAGAATTGCGAGATATAAAGTCAGAATTGCGAGATATAAAGTCAGAATTGCGAGATATAAAGTCAGAATTGCGTGATAGAAACGTACAATTCTGACTTTTTCTCGCAATTGCAAGTTTATCTCACAATTCTAAGAAAAGTAGTAAGAATCGCAAGATATAAACAGTCAAATGGCAGAAAAAAGTAATAATTATGAGAAAAAAGGTCAGAATAGCATGATTTAAACTCGCAGTTCTTACTTTTTTCCCCTCGCAATTGCGAGCTTATATCACACTTATGTAAACTCGCAATTGTAAGAAAAATATTTAGACTTGTGAGATAAAAAGTTGCAATTACGCCAACTTTTTTAATTTAATATTCAGTGGCGGAAACAAGATTCCATAGTTTATTGTCATTACTTAACTACTGATGAACACTTCTATTTTTTTGGCAGTAAGTTAATGTGTCTTTACTTCTCCACCTGTTGTTGTCTGACCCTGCTGACCCAATGAGCAATTTTTATTATTGCATTAGTATTGCATCCTTCTTGTGGGAATTTAATAATTTTTGACTTTTCAGTCTTAGATAAATCTCTTTTTGGCTCATTTTACCTGTAAAAGAAAACAAGCTTTCATAAACTAACCTCATGACTAAATACAAAATTAATAGTAGTTATTAGGATTGATTGGTTTGGTTTATAAAGTCGGAATTGCGAGATATAAAGTCAGAATTGCGAGTTATAAAGTCGGAATTGCGAGATATAAAGTCAGAATTGCGAGATATAAAGTCAGAATTGCGAGATATAAAGTCGGAATTGCGAGTTATAAAGTCGGAATTGCGAGTTATAAAGTCGGAATTGCGAGTTATAAAGTCAGAATTGCGAGATATAAAGTCAGAATTGCGAGTTATAAAGTCAGATTTGCGAGATATAAAGTCGGAATTGCATGTTATAAAGTCAGAATTGCGAGTTATAAAGTCGGAATTGCGAGTTATAAAGTCGGAATTGCGTGATATAAAGTCAGAATTGCGAGTTATAAAGTCAGAATTGCGAGTTATAAAGTCGGAATTGCGAGATATAAAGTCGGAATTGCGAGATATAAAGTCAGAATTGCGAGTTATAAAGTCGGAATTGCGTGATATAAAGTCGGAATTGCGAGATATAAAGTCGGAATTGCGAGATATAAAGTCGGAATTGTGAGATATAAAGTCAGAATTGCGAGATATAAAGTCGGAATTGCGAAATATAAAGTCAGAATTGCGAGATATAAAGTCGGAATTGCGAGATATAAAGTCGGAATTGCGAGATATAAAGTCGGAATTGCGAGATATAAAGTCGGAATTGCGAAATATAAAGTCAGAATTGCGAGATATAAAGTCGGAATTGCGAGTTATAAAGTCGGAATTGCGTGATATAAAGTCGGAATTGCGAGATATAAAGTCGGAATTGCGAGATATAAAGTCAGAATTGCGAGATATAAAGTCAGAATTGCTAGATATAAAGTCAGAATTGCTAGTTATAAAGTCAGAATTGCGAGTTATAAAGTCGGAATTGCGAGTTATAAAGTCGGAATTGCGTGATATAAAGTCGGAATTGCGAGATATAAAGTCAGAATTGCGAGTTATAAAGTCGGAATTGCGAGTTATAAAGTCAGAATTGCGAGATATAAAGTCGGAATTGCGAGATATAAAGTCAGAATTGTGAGATATAAAGTCAGAATTGCGAGATATAAAGTCAGAATTGCGAGATATAAAGTCAGAATTGCGAGATATAAAGTCGGAAATGCGAGATATAAAGTCAGAATTGTGAGTTCTGTAAAAGAAAACAAGCCTTCATAAACTAACCTCATGACTAAATACAAAATTAATAGTAGTTATTAAGATTGATTGGTTTGGAATTGTTAAAATGTTCTTAGGAAAATATATGATCAGAAAATCAACTTGCATAATAATTAAGCAAAAGATTATTCATTTAAGCAGTTAAAAACATACTATAATAGTATAATAACAACTGCTGCAAGTGGCAACACAAGACTAAACATCATCATTGAAAAAAATACTACTCTCAGCATTCCTGAACATCGCACTTTCTGACACTAATGGTGATTGTTTTAGATCAGTGATAAACTCTTTGGTCTCGACTAAAGAAAAACCCAAGAACTTTAAAAAAAAAATAATTTTCCAGGACATTTTACATTTTCTCTAATTTTCCAGGTTTTCCAGGATGAGTGGGAATCCTGTTAAAACAATAGTAGATGTAATGTCTACTGTTAAAATGTATGTTTTTTTAATGTAAACTTCTATTAAATATTTTGGTCAATTCATGAATGATTTAAGCATTTTTATATTATGTCAGCCGCAGCTGGAACCAGCTTCCAGAAGAGATCAGGTGTGCTCACATTCAAATCCAGACTCAAAACACATCTTTTTATCTATGCATTTGCTGATTGAGCACTGTGCTATGTCCGAACTGTTTGCATTTGATTTTATACGTATTATCTTTTTATTCTTTTAATTCCTTTTCCTGTTTTTATTTCATTTTTAAAGGTGCCCAAGAATGCTTTTTCACAAGATGTAATATAAGTCTAAGGTGTCTCCTGAATGTGTCTGTGAAGTTTCAGCTCAAAATACCCCATAGATTTTTTTAAATAAATTTTTTTAACTGCCTATTTTGGGGCATCATTAACAATGCACTGATTTACACTCGGCGCCGCCCCCTTAAATCGCGTGCTCCCTGCCACACGAGCTCTCGACTATAATACAGTGCATTTACAAAGTTCACACAGCTAATATAACCCTCAAATGGATCTTTACAAGATGTTCGTCATGCATGCTGTATGCATGCATGCTTCGAATTATGTGAGTAAAATATTTATTTGGATGTTAAAGTTTTATTCTGAGTGAATTTGAGGCTGTGCTCCGTGGCCAGGGGCGGAGCCAGGGGGTGGCCAGGGGTGGCCGTGGCCACCCTTGGCCTAAGCTTGGCCACCCCTTTGGCCACCCCGCTCACAACTGCTGTTTCTGTCTACTTTTTTGATGACAAGAATTGCGTTTATTTAAATGCAGAACTGTCTCTTTAAGACCACAAAATACGGGAGACTTTTCAGACGCGTACTCCAGCTTCGCCTCAGCGCCAGGCGCAAGTCAAACACGTGCGGAAATGATATACAGGTGCGGAATGAGCTTCAGCAGAACAGCAGTGAACAGCGAACAATAACATTATAGCTTACGTCAATGTTTCTCAACTGGTGGGTTGCAAGACGGCGCACTTTTCAATCACGCACAAATATGATGCGCTGTATATTATCACTATAAATAAAGCGCAAAAGAACAAGCATGCAACGTCGTAGCTCTGTCATCTATTAAAAACTGTGCATGCATGTATGTAGGCCTATTTGAGATATATATGCATCACATGTCTCTGGACTAAAATATTCTGCCTATGTGAGATCACAATATATGATATAAATATAATTTTTTTTAATGCACAAATAAATGTGAGAACTGTGCATTTGTAATAGAAGATTCTAATTTTGTTAATTTATAAAGTACAAACAAAAATATCACATTTAAATGCATAATTAATTTTACATTCTGGCATTTGTGTGCTGTTGATTTCTGCTTCCTTGTCAGCAAATGGGAATTCAAAAGAGAACACTTTTTTTTCTTTGTACTGAGTTTAATTTAGGTATGATAGAACTGTTGCAATTATTTATTTTGACAATATAGAAAGTTAAACATTTAGTGTTTACTTTTTTGGTTACTTTTTGAAACAGACAAACTCAGAATTGTTGAGGTTCATTGATTATACATAAAATTAAATGAAGGTTGAATAATCTTTGAACTACAGTATATAGTTATCTGCATGTCTCATCCATGGAGATGCAACAATGGAGAACAAGCTATTGGGGGTTTTGAGAACCAGAACTGACTGAACAAGTTGAAGCTATAGTGTGAGCCCCTTTATTAATATGCCTGCAAGTGAGGAATGATTACAACAAAACAAAAAAAAAAGGGTCAAATTCACTCAGCATTCCATGATCTAATTCACTATATTAATTACAATTAAGTACAAATTAACTGTATTCAGTTGTGTTGTAATCACAGTCCAGTACATTATAGTCAGACTAATTTTTATGTTGAAATTATGAATATTTCGGTGCCACCCCAGACTGGTTGCTGGCCCCTGCCTGGCCACCCCTATGAAAAAATCCTGGCTCCGCCACTGTCCGTGGCTAACGGCTAATGCTACACTGTTGGAGAGATTTATAAAGAATGAAGTTGTGTTTATGAATTATACAGACTGCAAGTGTTTAAATAATGAAAATAGCGACGGCTCTTGTCTCCGTGAATACAGTAAGAAACGATAGTAACTTTAACCACATTTAACAGTACATTAGCAACATGCTAACGAAACATTTAGAAAGACAATTTACAAATATCACTAAAAATATCATGATATCATGGATCATGTCAGTTATTATTGCTCCATCTGCCATTTTTCGCTATTGTTCTTGCTTGCTTACCTAGTCTGGTGATTCAGCTGTGCACAGATCCAGACGTTAATACTGGCTGCCCTTGTCTAATGCCTTGAACATGAGCTGGCATATGCAAATATTGGGGGCGTACATATTAATGATCCCGACTGTTACGTAACAGTCGGTGTTATGTTGAGATTCGCCTGTTCTTCGGAGAACAAAATGAGATTTACATAAGGAGGAGGAAACAATGGAGTTTGAGACTCACTGTATGTCATTTCCATGTACTGAACTCTTGTTATTCAACTATGCCAAGATAAATTCAATTTTTGAATCTAGGGCACCTTTAATGTATTTTATATCTTTTATGTATCATATTGTTATTCTCACTTTTAATGCATTTTAAATATTGCTGTCTGGTTGAAAGAGCTGGGAGAATTAGGAAGAAAGCATTTGTGATTAGGTTAAAATTTGGTAAATTTGGATAGGGGGAAAAACCATGGGGAAATCTGAGCTGTGGTGCATGGTTAAGATATCTCTGGATTACAGTCAGGACACTTTCCAAAGCGGAAATTTGAACTGCGATAGAAGAATAATGCAATTCTTTTTAGAGAGACTACTTAGTACAGTAATCTAATCACACTACAAAGATGTAATTAGTAGCTAGTAACTAATTACTTTTTTAGAGAAACTTACCCAACACTGGTTGACACACACACACACACACACAGCAGGTTTGTTTTTGTGAATTGTGGGGTCATTCCATAGGCGTAATGGTTTTTATACTGTACAAACCGTATTTTCCATCGCCCTACCCATCACAGGAAACTGTGCACACTTTTACTTTCTCACAAAAACTCATTCTGTTTGATTTATAAGCCTTTTGAAAAGTGGGGACATGGGGAATGTCCTCATAAGTCACCATCTCCTTGTGATACCCATGTCATTATACACATTTGTGTCCTGATATGTCACAAAAATGCGTGCACACACACTAAACTTTAATAGTTCAGGTCAGTGATTTGAACGAACCCATATAACCGCTAACATCTCCTCTCATACCATAAACAAGTTTATATCTGATTTTGTGTGTTTGCAGTTTGAGTGACAAGCTGAAATGACTGTGGGTTAACGACAGCATGTTGATTGATGTTATTAAAGGAGTTTAAGCTTTGAAATTGAACCCAGAAACATCCTGTCAGAAGAGTAAAGTAACAGAAGAGTACAGGAACATCAATCATCAATGAATGAGAAATTCACTTGCAGTTATGAAAACAGTAATTATGCAGGCCGTGTGAAACCGGAACATCAGGCACCTGAGCGATCGGAGATACGGCTGAGGACGCACCTGGTCGAGATGTCGCCTTGGCCAGAGGCTTGATCAAGTCCACGAGTCGGTTTCCTGCAGCGATGTCCACGCCGCTGTCTTTATACGTCAGTCCTCTGTGGGACAAACGCAACGGTCAGCTGATCGAAATCACCAAATCATATGCTGTGTGAGCGAGTGCTGCTCATCTGCGCAAAACACGCCACCATGATGCAATCATTTTATTCTTAAAACCATTTTTGGTCATTTAAATAAAGCTGAAATATGATAAAATGCCATGTAACAAACGTATAACTCTAAACACAGCTGCAACAGTACTAGAGATGCTTGACGACACACAAAAGAGGCCAAAATACTGTATTTATGACTTTGTTTATTAGAAAAATGTATACAAATCAGACATAACACTGATATTAAATGTGAAGTGTGTATGTCTTCCAGGGTTAGTTAGCTGTCAGCTGGTGCGGGCGACACACACCTGGTGCGGGTGAGGTACGTGATGGCGCGGTGGCCGATGTCGCGGCGGTACACGGCATCAGGGAAGCTGATCGCTGCTACGCCTTCATTGGCACTCTGTAAGGCGCTCTCAAGGGTGGGCCGGACCGCGGTGACCGTCAAGACACGCCCACCACTCGTAATAACCCCGCCTCCTTCCTTAAGCGCAGTGCCCGCATGGAACACCTGAATGCCCATCTCTGACACCCGAGACAGACCTGAGGAACACAGCAAAAGATTCAGTCATTTTGCACTGATTTGACATCAAAAAGTCAGTCTCTGAATTCATAAAACTGTAGTTCGAAGTTCGCGTTCGATGGAGGTGAAGCGATGCGACTCGTAGGTTACATGACGATCACGATTCATTCATACTACACAGAACATACTTTTTTAACGGTCACAAAGTAAGTTTTAAACCAAATGTAGTACAGTATGCGATTTTGGACGCAGCAAGTGTGATGTAATCAACACTTGTCATGTGACAAGAAAAGCACAAAAACGGGGAATGACGTCTTTTGATGATATCTTTCACAGATATCACAGATATCTTTTTTTTTTTTATTCAGACTGTAAAATTTAAAAAAGGTAATTGCAACTTTTTATCTAACAATTCTGACTTTTTTCCCCCCAGAATTGTGAGTTATAAAGTCAGAATTGAGATATAAACTTGCAATTCTGACTTTTTTCTTGCAATTCTGACTTTATAACTCACAATTTCGAGTTTACATCACAAATCAGAGGGGAAAAAAGTCAAAATTGTGAGAGAAAAAGTTGCAATTACCTTTTTTTTTTTATTTCTTATTCAGTGGCAGAAACAAGCTTTCATATAAATGTTAAAGACAAAATAAAGCAAAAATATGTGTATGTGTTAAAAAAAATTTATTTAATTTTTTGCATATATCCGCAAATAGATTTTCAAATTATTGACTTTTTTTCATTCAGTGTTAAATCTTAACCCCCCCCAAAAAAAGGAAAATATATATTATTTATAAATATTATTATAACAATTATAAAAAAAATTTAAAATGCTTTTTTCTAATAATATTATTAAAACATTACGATATTATTAAATTTAATAACATTAATAAATATTATTTATTAAAAATTATATTATATTATGTTATATTATATTATATTATATTATTTTAAAATTTCAGATATCTTTATTTTTTTTTTTTGTTCAGACTGTTAAATTTAAAAAAGGTAATTGCAACTTTTTATCTAACAATTCTGACTTTTTTCCCCCCAGAATTATAAAGTTATAAAGTCAGAATTGAGATATAAACTCGCAATTCTGACTTTTTTCTTGCAATTCTGACTTTATAACTCACAATTTCGAGTTTACGCCACAAATCAGAGGGAAAAAAAGTCAAAATTGTGAAAGAAAAAGTTGCAATTACCTTTTTTTATTATTTCTTATTCAGTGGCAGAAACAAGCTTTCATAAAAATGTTAAAGACAAAATACAGCAAAAATATGTGTATGTGTTAAAAAAAATGTATTAAATTTTTTGCATATATCCGCAAATAGATTTTCAAATTATTGACTTTTTTTCATTCAGTGTTAAATCTTAACCCCCCCAAAAAAAGGAAAATATATATTATTTATAAATATTATTATAACAATTATAACAATTTTTAAAATGCTTTTATCTAATAATATTATTAAAACATTACGATATTATTAAATTTAATAACATTAATAAATATTATTTATTAAAAATTATATTATATTATGTTATGTTATATTATATTATATTATATTATTTTAAAATTTCAGATATCTTTTTTTTTTTTTTTTTGTTCAGACTGTTAAATTTAAAAAAGGTAATTGCAACTTTTTATCTAACAATTCTGACTTTTTTTCCCCCAGAATTATAAAGTTATAAAGTCAGAATTGAGATATAAACTCGCAATTCTGACTTTTTCTTGCAATTCTGACTTTATAACTCACAATTTCGAGTTTACACCACAAATAAGAGGGAAAAAAAATCAAAATTGTGAAAGAAAAGGTTGCAATTACCTTTTTTTATTATTTCTTATTCAGTGGCAGAAACAAGCTTTCATATAAGTGTTAAAGACAAAATACAGCAAAAATATGTGTATGTGTTAAAAAAAATGTATTTAATTTTTTGCATATATCCGCAAATAGATTTTCAAATTATTGACTTTTTTTCATTCAGTGTTAAATCTTAACCCCCCCCAAAAAAAGGAAAATATATATTATTTATAAATATTATTATAACAATTATAACAATTTTTAAAATGCTTTTTCTAATAATATTATTAAAACATTACGATATTATTAAATGTAATAACATTAATAAATATTATTTATTAAAAATTATATTATATTATGTTATATTATGTTATATTATATTATATTATATTATATTATATTATATTATATTATATTATATTATTTTAAAATTTCAGATATCTTTTTTTTTTTTTTTTTTGTTCAGACTGTTAAATTTAAAAAAGGTAATTGCAACTTTTTATCTAACAATTCTGACTTTTTTTCCCCCAGAATTATAAAGTTATAAAGTCAGAATTGAGATATAAACTCGCAATTCTGACTTTTTTCTTGCAATTCTGACTTTATAACTCACAATTTCGAGTTTACACCACAAATAAGAGGGAAAAAAAATCAAAATTGTGAAAGAAAAGGTTGCAATTACCTTTTTTTATTATTTCTTATTCAGTGGCAGAAACAAGCTTTCATATAAGTGTTAAAGACAAAATACAGCAAAAATATGTGTATGTGTTAAAAAAATATAAAGATTATTTAGCAATATTTTATGATAATTATTCTTTTTTAAATATATTTATTAAAAATGGATATTTAATATTGCATATATCTGCAAATAAAAATTAAGGTTTTCAAATTATTGGCTTTTTTTCATTCAGTGTTAAATCTTATATATATATATAAAATCATAACAATTATTAAAAAAAAATTAAAATGCATTTTTCTAATAATATTATTATTAAAACATTACGATATTATTAAATATAATAACATTAATAAATATTATTTATTATATTATATTATATTATATTATATTATATTATATTATATTATATTATATTATATTATATTATATTATATTCAGTTTAATCAAATTTAAGAGTACCAGTGTGTTTCAGGCTTTTATAATCTGGGACATTCAATTATAATAATTAACATAACGTCACATAAACATAAGAGGTAACGCACCGGTGATGTCCAGACCCTTCTTATACGAGGCGGGATATCCTCCGCTGGCCATGACCACAGTGACGGCCGCGCTGTCCTCCAGCCACTGCACTGGACTCGAGCTCAGGTCCGACTGGAGCGTGTTCTTCAGCACCTCATATAAATCAGACTTCAGCAACGGCATCAGGACCTGACAGAGACACAGACACACCTGAACAACCATGTTCAACAGAGCACAAAACCACTCAAACTTAAGCTGATTATATTCTCTGCTGTTAGCGTGACTGAATCACCGAGACTGAATCACTGAATCATTCTGATTCTTTTGAGCCGTTCGTTACAATGAACCAGTTGACTGGGTTCACAAATTGGACTTTTTTTGTGAGGATCAGACTGAAAATATTGAAATCCACCTGATCTGATCACAGCGCTTCACTACATTCAGTCACAAAAAGCATCACATGACTTTGTACAAAGTCATTTGGACTACTGTTATGATGCTTTATGTCATTGAAAAGAGTTGAATGGCATTTAATCAAAATAACTTTGCGTTCCACTAAAGGAAAAATCTGATGATGTCTAGCTAAATCTCTTTAATTGACTTGTTTACCTGTACACCCTGTCATTACATCAACGGCCGTATATTATTTTCTGATCGGATGTCATACGGTGAGATTTCGCCTCAAGGATCAACACACATCAAACTTCCACAGAATTAACTGATGATCACCAGAGATATAACCTGCCAAAAGCACAAAAACCATGCAAAAAATGTGCCATTAATCATCTCACCTGACACTCGGGGTCACCGAAGCGGCAGTTGAACTCGAGGACCTTCGGCCCCTGTTTAGTCAACATCAGTCCCGCGTATAAAACACCTGAGAGAGGAAGACGAGCGAGATGGAAGAATGATTGACTGAAAATAATGAGAACATTCTGTTCTCAAGTTTGAACTCCACTGACATAAATGTGTCTCTTCTTTTCACCTAATGAACGACTTCAGAAGACACCTGACACATATGGACTAGTGTTTCATCTCCATTTATGTTCCACAGAAGAAAGACAGTCAATCATACATATGGGGAACTACATAAGGGTGATGAAATGATAAAGAGAGCTATATGAAGGTGATAAAATGATGACATAACGATCATTTTTGGGTTAACTGTCACTTTAAAAATGTTTAACAGTGACGCCAAACATGCTGTAATTGCCCAATCAAAGTTAATAACCCTGAACAGCCTGACTTAAGAAGAAATCGAATTTTTTTAATAAGAGCTGCCAATAATATGTCTTACTAAGATGATATTAAATGCTTAGTTTTATGATCAAAGCTCTGTAGTTTTAAAACATAATGCAATGCAACACAATGATTGAGAGATGAACAAATAAACCTTCCTCAAAAGCCTGAAGATCGTTTTTGACACTCATGAATTCTCTAAAAAATGATCAAGTAAACCTGCTTCAGTCCAGTAAGTGTTCATCTTGAAATATTTACTAACAATATCAGAGTTATTATTGAGTTTACTTGAGAAAAACAGTAAAAATCTTGTAAAAATCTCAGACAATCTTGTAATGCAGTATCCTGAGGATAAGGGTACCAGCTGTACTGGTCTGTTTGTCAAACTCACCCACATACGGCGTTCCCTCGTCTCTCATGCCGTCCACGGTTTTCTGCAGAACAGATCTCTTGATCTCCTGAAGCTCTTCCTCTGACACCTTCACAAACATTCAACAGCTCCATCAAAATAATATCAGCCAATATATGTTCATTTTTAATGTTATAGTTATCGGCCCAATAAGATGATTTGGCCGATAAATAATGGATTATTTCCTTCAGCTGAGACACTTCAGATGCGTACTATTCGCCATAATGATTTTAAATTGCTTGAAATATGATTGAAAATCACTTCAAAAAAGGAAAATACTGTTAAGTGCAACATTTACAGCACAAGTCTGTCATATAGGCTACATAAAATTATGAGAACATCATAATTGTGTGTTTAGGACACGGCTTTTAATGGTGAGACTTTTGTTTTAGTAATCAGGTTCTCAAAATTTATATAAAAATTTGGATTTATCGGCTTTCAAATATAAAAAAAGTATCATATAGGCCAAAATGTTCATTATATATATATATATACACACAGTACAGTCCAAAAGTTTGGAACCACTAAGATTTTTAATGTTTTTAAAAGAAGTTTGGTCTGCTCACCAAGGCTACATTTATTTAATTAAAAATACAGTAAAAAACAGTAATATTGTGAAATATTATTACAATTTAAAATAACTGTTTTCTATTTGAATATATTTCACAAAGTAATTTATTCCTGTGATCAAAGCTGAATTTTCAGCATCGTTACTCCAGTCTTCAGTGTCACATGATCCTTCAGAAATCATTCTAATATGCTGATCTGCTGCTCAAGAAACATTTATGATTATTTTCAATGTTGAAAACAGTTGTGTACTTTTTTTTTTTTCAGGATTCCTTGATGAATAGAAAGTTCAAAAGAACAGCATTTATCTGAAATACAAAGCTTCTGTAGCATTATACACTACCGTTCAAAAGTTTGGGGTCAGTAAGAATTTTTATTTTTATTTTTTTGAAAAGAAATGAAAGAAATGAATACTTTTATTCAGCAAGGATGCATTAAATCAATCAAAAGTGGCAGTAAAGACATTTATAATGTTACAAAAGATTAGATTTCAGATAAACACTGTTCTTTTGAACTTTCTATTCATCAAATAATCCTGAAAAAAAATATTGTACACAAATATTTTGTACAATTGTACACATTAAATGTTTCTTGAGCAGCAGATCAGCATATTAGAATGATTTCTGAAGGATCATGTGACACTGAAGACTGGAGTAACGATGCTGAAAATTCAGCTTTGATCACAGGAATAAATTACTTTGTGAAATATATTCAAATAGAAAACAGTTATTTTAAATTGTAATAATATTTCACAATATTACTGTTTTTTACTGTATTTTTAATTAAATAAATGTAGCCTTGGTGAGCAGACCAAACTTCTTTTAAAAACATTAAAAATCTTAGTGGTTCCAAACTTTTGGACTGTACTGTGTGTATAAAATATTATATATATATATATATATATATATATATTATATATATAATTGGTATCGGCTGATAAAAGCACATTTTCACACTTTCGGATATCGGCAGATAGAAAAACAGCCAATAGTCAGGACCAATATATCCTGTTAATCAAAAGTTTTGTGTATAGAAAATGCTAAGAAGTTTGATATATTTAATGTGAAAAAGAGTAATTAAGATATAAGAAATTAGAGTAATGTGTTTATGTTTATAACTGATACCAGTTACTCTGAGTTGATGAAATGGAGAGAATAAAGTTTTAATTTGCATTTCTTTCAAAATATAATAATTAAAAATATAATGATTAATTATAATGAAATTAACATTAATTTAAAACAAGGTATAAAAGGCAGATTTATTTAATTAATTAGAATTTTTTTTTTTTTAAATCGGGTTGAGTGAATGATTCAATGACTCACTCATAGAGACTTCACTTGTTTCATTACAGGATGAATCAGTGTTTTTGAACAAATCTCTTGAGTGAATGATTCAATGACAAACACATTATTTTAACAGTCACTTGTCGCCACCTACTGGTTTAATGATGTAATTGATACAATCGTCATTGGAAGCATCAAGTTACTTTCAAATGATGATTCACTCTATTTTTATCGCTAACTTAGGCATCAATGTTTACATCTGAACTATAAACTTTTATCCCAGTACTTGATAGCTCCAGCTCCTCTCTTCCCAGTCTGTCAGTAACGCTCTGTTTAGTTCCTGTCTCTATGAAGCCCCTCCTTCTGAAAAGCACAATGTGCTCTGATTGGTCGGCTGGAGCAGTGTGTTGTGATTGGTATTTGAGAAATGCCCCGCCCCTTACCATAACTGCCAGTTTCATCACACTACTAACTAACTCAACCAGGCCCCGCCCCTTTATTCTGCGTATGAATTATTCAAATGAGGAATATTGTGAAGAAAATGGAGGTGGATTGTGATCTTTTAACGATTTAATCACACAGCTCTAGTATGAGATGTTGACCTGTGGTGTAGGGCAGTATGCGCCCATGCCGCCCGTGTTCGGTCCCTGGTCTCCATCCATCAGACGCTTGTGATCTTGTGCCGGTGGCATCGGCGACACTGTGACGCCGTCACTGAAGCACAAACACTGAGAACAGACGAGTTCTGATTAGTGTGATCTGATCATCTCGTTAATACCAGGGCCTGAACAGGAAGTACTTACAGAGACTTCCTCCCCTTCCAGCAGCTCCTCTACCACCACAGTCTCGCCAGCAGAACCAAACGCCTTGTCCTGAAACATCAAAATGAATACATTCATTCAGCAAGTACGCATTAAATTTGTGACATGAAAGACATGAATAATGTTACAAAAGATTCTATTTCAAATAAATGACTGCAATGTTCACACTAATTTCGACCAGCAGACGCCCTTATCGAGCCGTGTTTTGAATCAGGGAATGATTTTGTTAATTGGGAAAAATCCAAGGACACACTTCATTCTTTCAGCTATACACAAACAGCAACTGTGAAAACAGAATTATCAGTGACTGACCTTCAAGATGTCCAGAACCGCCTGGCACGCCTCGTCTTTATCGCGAGCGACAACAACGCCCTTCCCAGCAGCCAGACCGCTGGCTTTCACCACCAGAGCGGGAAACTCCGCACTAAACAAACACAAAAACACACGGCATCTTACTGAGCAGTACTGAAGGGGCAATGTTTTTAGATGCATCCTCAAGTCATCATGAAATCAAATTGGACAATTCTTATTTTTTATGAAATATTACAGTGTTTATTATGATGATTTCTCCATGCACATCATTGTGTTATTCATAATCTTGAATCAAAATAACTTCCTCTCCCTCTTCTGCGTCTATCGCTATATCATTTAATTCACTGTATGTAAATATATCAGTGTATCACGGTACTACAGTCACCCCCCTTCTTGAGCATAGACGTGAAATGGCACTATCCAAACTTAAATAGTTGTAATTCAAGAATGCTTTAGAATATAAACTAAGTTTGGTCTTGTTTTAAAGAAGACACCAAGCAGATTTCGGCTGAAGTGAAAGCATGAAAAAAAAATGAAAGTATAAAAAAGTTATAGAAGTTAATTTACTGTAAATCAATTTTTATTTTATCTAAAATCTATATTTTACTAAATTTTTACTCTAAAATTGATATAAAATCAAAGCCATATGTTTAACATATTTTAAGTTGTGTTCCAAATTTGAAGTTGATATCACAAAAATTTAAGTTCCCATGAGACTTTGTTTAGGCGTTGAACCAAAAATAGCCACAGGTGTCATCAACAATTTTTTTTGACGCATTCTCCTGTAACAAATTAATACATTTCTGCCGAAATATCACTTCTATCACAAAACAGACACCAAATATGGAAGCTTGAGATTCAGACCTTTCCGACGATATGCATTTTGTCAAGATTAGAAAAGTTTAAACTTTTACTATAAAAAAAAGTTTACTGTAAAGTAGTTCAAATAATTTTTGTAATATGAAACATGACAACGTCCACTAGGGGGAGGAGCCCGCTGAAAGAATTTAATGTTTTGTTTCCATGGTAATGCAATGTCCAAGAGTTAAGCTTTCGACCAAATTTATGATGCTTACTAGAATATGTGAAACAAAAAAAGGCAATAAATAAAAACCGTGCCAAGCGTCCGCTAGCTGATAAAGAAACATGCATGAATAAGAAAATTAAGAGCGTCAGAATATCTTCTCCTCCCTCTTGCAGCATCTTTTCTCTTCTCTGATAAAGAGGGCGTGGCAACCTGTCACTCACATGAGATCCACCAATAGCAAACCACAACCATCCAATCAATTCCCCACAGACAAAATCAAGCCCCGCCCTACATTTGTTCTTGTTTGTGAAGCGTTTACTCAGATATACGACACAATAGACAAGAAAAGACCAGCACAACTTCAGTTTCATGCCGACTTTAAAATACGCATTTTGTTATAATTTGCATTCATTTGCTGCCATTGTTTTTTAATTATATTCTGCGCATGCTGTAGATGTTTACCCGCGGATGTACTGGCAGGCGTCTTGCGGGTCGGTGAAGGAGCTCCAGCGGGCGGTGGGAATGTTGTGACGGTCCATGAAGGACTTGGAGAAACTCTTACTGGCTTCCAGCTGCGCCGCCTTCGCCGACGGGCCGAAACACGGGACGCCAGCGGCCGTCAGATCGTCCACTATGCCTAAGACAGACTCCGCCTCATTACATGTACCCAGACAGCACACGCGTGTAATCAAGAGCACAACATGCGGAAAGTGCTCCTGTTTAAAAGTGTCCCAAACATCTGCTAAACATCTGCTAAACATCTTAAAAAGATCAGATTCACTTGCATTATAAATCTGAATAAGTTTTATTCAGATCGTCCAGATAAAAATGCACATATCAAACAGTTAAACTTTAGACAGCATGCAGGTACACAAATATGACATCACAGATTATCTCTGATCACATGACAAACTAAACGCAATAGTCTTTCATCATCTATTTTGTCAGTGTCATAATCAGAGTTGGGTCAGTTACTTTCTAAATCACATCTCTGCATCGTAAAGACATGGGGGTTGGCTCTTTTGACTCATGCTAGCAAACAGGACTTCCAACATGCTACACATGCTAACAGTGAATAGCTGCATGCTAATAGTGATTAGCTAAGTGCTAAAATGCTAAATTATTAAAGCATGAGGTGCGTCCCAATTTGCGTACTTATGCACTATTCTATGACGTTTTTAAGTATAAATAGTGTGAGTAGTGCGTTCACACAGAAAATTCCAAAAAGAAAAAGTGCACTTTAAATACCCGGATGATGCACTAAATTAACGCAAAAACGAAGTGTGGAATGTTGGACACTTCACGCACTCGACTGTCGCAGCTTTAATTACGTAGCGGAGGGGGGTGACCTTATACAATTCACACACTACACGGATGAGTACATAGTGCATAAGTACAGGGTGTGTAAGTGTATAGTGCGTCGTTTGGGACGCAACTATGATTAAAAAAAATCAAAATGTGTTAGCATCACAAGCTAGCAACATCTATTGAAACATTAGTTACGTCTCAAATGACGTGCAGTTGAGTGCATGAAGTGTCCAACATTCCACACTTCGTTTTTTTCCGATAATTTAGTGCATCATCCGGGTATTTAAAGTGCACTTTTTCTTTTGGAATTTTCAGTGTGAACACACTACTCGCACTATTTGTACTTAAAAACGTCATAGAATAGTGCATAAGTAGGTGAATTGGAACGCACCTATTAAAACATGCTAACAACAAACTGTTAACAATTTTAAACATATTAGCATCTTGCTTAAAACATGTTCACAACATGCTAATTGTGTTAGTGTCTTGTTAAAAACATGATAGCAAAATGCTAATTGTGTTAGTATCATAATGCTAACAACATGCTAATCATGTTAACATCATGCTAGCAACATGATAATGTTAACATCATGATAAAACAGGCAAGCAACATGCTAATTGTGTTAACATCATGCTAATAACGTGCTAATTATGTTAACATCATGCTATCAACATGTTAATAATGTTAACATTATTCTTACAACGTTAATCATGTTAGCATCTGGCTAAAAACATGCAAACATGCTGATTGTGTTTGAATGTTAACAACATGCTAATTGCGTTAGCATCTTACAAAAACATGTTAGCAGTCAACACTGTTTGTCTGACCTGACAAAGACCTTTCAGGTCGCAACGTTGTCTTTTAAATAAATTTTGAGAAATTTATTTGACATTCACGTGGTTCTGATAATCAAGCACCTGCTCTAAGTTGTGTTGGAATGTGCGCATACTACTTTCTACTCAAAAACATATTAGCGAACATGCTAATTGTGTTAACATAATGCTAACAACAAGGTAATCATGCTAGCAACAATCTAATTGTGATTATATCATGCTTGTAACAAGCTAATCATGTTAAAATCATGTTAGCCGTGTTAATGCAAAAAACATGCTAATCGTGTTAGCATCTTGTTAAAGACATGTTAGCAAACATACTATTCATGTAAGCATTATGCTAGCAAACATGCTAATCATGCTAACAATGCTAACAACATGCTATTCTTTTTAACATAATGCTAACAACATGCTAATCATGTTAGCATCATGTTAACAACATGCTAATCATGTAAGCATAATGCTAGCAATATGCTAATTATGATAACAACATGCTAATTGTGCTAACATAATGCTAACATGGTAATCTTGTTAACGTCATGTTAGTACATGCTAATGTCATCATTATGCTAAAAACATGCTAGTAAACATGCTAATAATAATGCTAACAACATGCTAATTTTGTTAACATGCTAATCGTTTTAACATTATGTTAACAAAATGCTAATTCTGATAATCGAGAACCTGCTCCAAGTTGTGTTGGAATGTGCGCATATTACTTTCTACTCAAAAACATGTTAGCGAACATGCTAATTGTGTTAACATAATGCTAACAACTAGGTAATCATGCTAGCAACAATCTAATTGTGATTATATCATGCTTGTAACAAGCTAATCATGTTAGCCGTGTTAATGCAAAAACATGCTAATCGTGTTACCATCTTGTTAAAGACATGTTAGCAAACATATTAATCATGTAAGCATTATGCTACCAACATGCTAATCATGCTAACAACATGCTAATCGTGTTAGCATAATGCTAACAATATGCTAATCATGCTAACAACATGCTAATTGTGCTAACATAATGCTAACATGGTAATCTTGTTAACGTCATGTTAACAACATGCTAATGTCAGGAAAACATGTTAATGTCAGCATTATGCTAAAAACATGCTAGCAAAAACATGCTAATAATGCTAACAACTTGCTAATTTTGTTAACATCATGCTAGCAAAACATGCTAACCATTTTAACATAATGCTAACATGCTAATCATGTTACTATCATGCTTGTAACAAATCAGTGTCTTGTTACTAATTACTTTCTAAATCCCATCTGAACATCGACCAGTTGAACAGTACAGGGACAGACATGGAACGGCTCTTTTAATTCTTTCAAATAAAGATAATGAGATAAAATTGCTTAAACTGACCAAAGTATTTAAAGGGAGAAGGTTACATTAAAACAGACATTAAATCCACTATTTTTATATAGAATTGTTCTACAGTATTTAGGATTTAATGCAATTACATCAGAAGTAACTGTAATTAAATCAAGTGTAATCCCTTACTTTATTTTAATTCAATTTTATTTTAATAATGAAGAGATGAAGCGTCTCACCAGCAGCCAGAGGAACTTCTGGACCAACAACCACGAGTCCCACGTGATGATCTTTACAGTACTGAGCTAAAATTGTGTGATTGTTCACCGACACCTCTGGAAAAAGAAGATCAAATATTACAAATATAACATGCCTTCATGCAGACACATGTACATTAATGTACTAGTGGAAGCATTTTCTTAAAGCATGCTGTTGTCCATCCCAGCGTGATTCTCTGAACACATTCATCAAGTCTCACCCGAGTTGCAGATCTTCCCGCTGTTGGCAGTGCCGGCGTTTCCAGGAGCCACGAGGACCTGCTGAACGTGAGGAGACTGCGCCAACTTCCACGCCAGCGCGTGCTCGCGCCCGCCACTGCCCACGACCAACACCCGCTCCGCCATGACGTCAAACCTGTCGCGCGTCAATCAAGATCAGAATGACAGGACTTGAAAATACATTCCACCATTGACTTATAGTGTAAAAAAATTTAATAATAAAATATTATTTATTAATTTATTTAAAAACAAAATTAATGAACTATAAATTTAATCATTTTTTTAAAAAAAATTTAATTTTTATTTCTTGCTCATTATTTTAAAAAAATAAATAATAAGCAAGACTTTACAATAATGTCCCTTTAATTATTGTTTAATTAATGCAACATCTCGTGCAAAACTACTGGTATGATTATGAGAAATTGTGCCATTTATGTAATTATAGTTTTTTTTAAAAAATACATAATTAAATATTAATTTATTTGAAATAACTATAAATGAAATAATTTTAAATAAATATTTTTAATAATAAATAATTGGTAAGACTTTACAATAGCGTCCCTTTAATTAGTGTTTAATTAATTAATGCAACAATTTGTTTATGACTCCTGGCATAATTATGAGAAATTGTACAATTTATTTATAAGTGTCAAAAAATTAAATAAATATATATATATATATATATATATATATATATATATATATATATATATATATATATATATATATATATATATATATATATATATATATATATATATATATATATATATATGTTTTTTTATTTGAAAGAATTAATGAAAACCTATAATTAAATTAAATAACTTTAAACAATAAAATATTTTAATAAATAGCTACTTGGTAAGACTACAGTAACATCCATTTAATTAGTGTTAATTAATGCAACAACTCGTGCACGATGACTGGCATAATTATGAGAACTTAGACTAAATTTTGCCATTTATTTAGTTACAGTGTCAAAAAATAAAATAATTGAATATTAATATATTCTAATAAAATTAAATAATTTTCAATAATATTTTAAATAATCAATAATTGGATACACTTTACAGTAAGGATACACTTTACACTTTAATTAATTAAAGTGTAATTTTAATTATAATTGGATAATTGGATACACTTTACACTTTAATTAATTTATGCTTTAACAATGAGCAACATTTGTTACAGTATTTATTAATCTTGTTAGTTAGGTAATAACTGTTCATTGTTAGTTTATGTCAGCTCAGGTCCATTAAATAAATAAATATGATCAGATACAACCAATTTAATTTGAATAATGCATTAGCAAATGTTGAGATTAACATTAATTAAGATTATTTCGATGTATTTTTCATTGTTAGTTCATGTTAACTAATGTAGTTAACTAATAGAACCTTTTATTGAACAGTTTTACGGTACCAAACAATTTAATTAATTAAAAAATTGTCCTTTTTTGCATTTCTGTTCACTGTACAAGTGGACACGGTTATTGGCGGTTACCGATGATCTCTGATATATTAGTCACTATCTCGCAGAATGTCACTATCTGCATGCCGAACTGTTTTATTTCATCTAAAGAGCCGGTTTAATTGCATGAACTGTTTGACCTATAGGATGCATCGATGCGAGTGTGATCTCATCTCCTGCCGCTGACCTTTCAGTGCTGCTGACCTTCAATCCCAACAGACATAAACGTCAACAAATCAGTGCAACACTGTGTTTATCATGATACTGAGAGCACAAAATCATGGTGCATCTGCACAAATACCAGCAATTAACTTTGAAAACAAAACTGATGATCAGCTGCGACTGTCTTTAGTTGAACTTTGGCTCCAAAACACACTGACACAATTCCTCAGGTTGAGCAAGAGTGGATGTTGATAACTGATGATCACAAATCAATTAAACACACAATCACAGGGAGAATGTTAACAAGCAGCACATGAGAGACTGGATCACGAGATTCAGGGACTGCTGCTCATTTACTTCTACCGTGGATGTTTTTAAGTAGGCCTACACCAAATGCAACTATATATGCATGCATATTAATGATTATGCATGTTAATGTGTTGAAATGCATGAGTAATTAACATGTTTCAGACATAACTCTTATAAAAGAACTACTGTGGTGGTTCCAGGTACTTTGTTATGGTTTGTAATGCATATTCATGCATGCATCTCTAATGTAATATCAAAGTGAAGAATACCATGTTTTATGAACATGTGCAAAAATATTACCATGATATTATGTTAAAAAACCTGTAAAACATTCAGCACTGCACAATCAATCATGATGCAACATAGGTCAGACTGCCAAAACAATGAAAAACTCTTTCATGCAGTTCCTAAGTTAACTTGTTCAAGTTGTGTATTCATTGTTTCTGTAGGTGTAATTTTGCTCACTTACGTTATTTCTGATGAACAGCAGGATACAGTCGGGATCCTGTGGCGGTCAGGTCGTGTTTGAGCGATGGACAGAAGACCAGCGTGTGTTTCACTCCACAAACCACGTGCGCAGAATCACTGACGGACATGCTACTGACGTTCGATTCGCGAAATGAATCGTTCTTTTGAATCGGTTCGCTTTAATGATTCAGTTAGACTGAGGTGAGATCATAAACAGAATGCCCATACACTATGGATGCTTGTTTTTAATTATATATATATATATATATATATATAAAACATTAATAAAAAAATTTACTTAAAAATTACTTTTTTTTACATTATAACTCGCAATTGCTAGTTTATATATCACAATGCTGACTATTTCTCACAGCTGAGAGTTTGTAACTTTTTATTTATATATATTTTATATTATATATAATATTTTATATATTTATCTATTATAAGTTTTTTTTTTTTTTTTGTACTTCAGAGTTGCGAGTGATGAACTCGTAATTGCGAAAAAAAGTAGGAGGAAATATAGGATAAAAGTAGCAATTAGCTTTTTTTTATTATTATTCCGTGGCGGAAACAAGCTTTCTTAATATGTGTATAAACGTGTATATCTCAAGTGAAAACAGTAGTATTTAACAAATATTTCATTTCAGCTGATTAACTGAACCGAGCCGTCCGAACGAATCGATTCGCTCAAAATGAATCAGACGCTAATGGACTCCACACACATTAAATAAATAAATAAATAAAAAAACACAGACAGTGTCGTAAATCTGGGATATTAGATTAAATTGTAAAATAAATATATAGTGGTTGGGAGTTTAAACTTTTTTTACATACCCTTCAGTTTCAGTTTTATCAACTTCCTTTCAGAGGTCATGGAGAATTCTGGGAAATGTAGTTTATGTAACGATCCAGAACGTGCACAAATTTCTATCATAATAAATCCTTTAAAAATGTTCCAACACAACACAAAGCAAAACAAAACAGAAAACCAGATCTTTTAAAACAAAGTTGCATTTCTTGCCTTTTATTTGATAAACATGATGCTGTCAACCAATAAATGCTGAAACAACATGAAAAAACAACATTGTTAAGACAAAACACATCTATTTAAAATCCCAAGGATAAAAACAGACATAAATATTGATCCAATGTCAGCTCCTTAATAACTTATTTAACTGTTGATTTCATCAGCAGTTTTGTAAATCACAGCAGAGGCAGTTCTGACGTGTTGAGAAGCTCTCGACCGACATCAGAGTCTCTGAGAGCAAAGAGAGTCACTCCGGAGCTGTACGCCGCTGGAATCATGAGATGAGACATCTTAGGACGCTCTTCATCCTTCTGCTCTTCTTCACTGACCATCTCTCTAACTTGACCTATAAATAAAAGAAACTCACGGTCAGTTGCTCAATGCATTCAGCTGGAGAACAAACCACTGATCTGAGGATCAGGTCTCGCAGTGGATAGAGGGTGTCGTACCCTCCACATTCAGTGTTTTCCAGCGCAGGTCGGGATGCTGATCTGAGATCTGTGTTAGGTGAACATCTGGTGTCAGTCTCTTCAGAACGTCTTCACGGCGAATGAGCAGCACAGACTCGCTGCAAAGACGCTCATGAACCTCCTCTTCACTCACTGTGGAAGAAAACAACAAGTCTAGGATCTAAGAAGGAACACAAAGAAATTCCATTACACCAAGGGATATGCAAAACTGCCATCACCACATGGTTATTTAACATATATATTTAATATTTAATATATATATTGCGGAGCCCCGCACATATGTCATGGAAGGAAAAAAAATAGTAGACTAGTTTTTAATAGTGCGCACGCTTTACAAATTAATTCCCTCAGTTTGCTAAATCATGCACACAATTTATAAATCGAGGGAACGAAATAGTAAATTTTGCGCATGTTTTAGCAAATGGAGTGAACGAAATAGTAAATTGTGTGCATGTTTTAGCAAATGGAGGGAGCTAAATAGTAAATTGCACATTTTCGCAAATGGAGGGAGCTAAATAGTAAATTGCACGTTTTCGCAAATGGAGGGAGCTAAATAGTAAATTTTGCGCATGTTTTAGCAAATGGAGTGAACGAAATAGTAAATTGTGCGCATGTTTTAGCAAATGGAGGGAGCTAAATAGTAAATTGCACGTTTTAGCAAATCGAGGGAACGAAATAGTAAATTGCACATTTTCGCAAATGGAGGGAGCTAAATAGTAAATTGCACGTTTTCGCAAATGGAGGGAGCTAAATAGTAAATTTTGCGCATGTTTTAGCAAATGGAGTGAACGAAATAGTAAATTGTGCGCATGTTTTAGCAAATGGAGGGAGCTAAATAGTAAATTGCACGTTTTCGCAAATGGAGGGAGCTAAATAGTAAATTGCACGTTTTCGCAAATGGAGGGAGCTAAATAGTAAATTGCACGTTTTCGCAAACGGAGGGAACTAAATAGTAAATTGCACGTTTTCGCAAATGGAGGGAGCTAAATAGTAAATTGCACGTTTTCGCAAATGGAGGGAGCTAAATAGTAAATTGCACGTTTTCGCAAACGGAGGGAACTAAATAGTAAATTGCACGTTTTCGCAAATGGAGGGAGCTAAATAGTAAATTGCACGTTTTCGCAAACGGAGTGAACGAAATAGTAAATTGTGCGCATGTTTTAGCAAATGGAGGGAGCTAAATAGTAAATTGCACGTTTTCGCAAATGGAGTGAACGAAATAGTAAATTGTGCGCATGTTTTAGCAAATGGAGGGAGCTAAATAGTAAATTGCACGTTTTCGCAAATGGAGTGAACGAAATAGTAAATTGTACGCATGTTTTAGCAAATGGAGGGAGCTAAATAGTAAATTGCACGTTTTCGCAAATGGAGTGAACGAAATAGTAAATTGTGCGCATGTTTTAGCAAATGGAGGGAGCTAAATAGTAAATTGCACGTTTTCGCAAATGGAGGGAGCTAAATAGTAAATTGCACGTTTTCGCAAATGGAGGGAACTAAATAGTAAATTGCACGTTTTCGCAAATGGAGGGAGCTAAATAGTAAATTGTGCACATGTTTTAGCAAATGGAGGGAGCTAAATAGTAAATTGCACGTTTTTGCAAATGGAGTGAACGAAATAGTAAATTGTGCGCATGTTTTAGCAAATGGAGGGAGCTAAATAGTAAATTGCACGTTTTCGCAAATGGAGGGAGCTAAATAGTAAATTTTGCGCATGTTTTAGCAAATGGAGTGAACGAAATAGTAAATTGTGCGCATGTTTTAGCAAATGGAGGGAGCTAAATAGTAAATTGCACGTTTTCGCAAATGGAGGGAGCTAAATAGTAAATTGCACGTTTTCGCAAACGGAGGGAACTAAATAGTAAATTGCACGTTTTCGCAAATGGAGGGAGCTAAATAGTAAATTGCACGTTTTCGCAAACGGAGTGAACGAAATAGTAAATTGTGCGCATGTTTTAGCAAAAGGAGGGAGCTAAATAGTAAATTGCACGTTTTCGCAAATGGAGTGAACGAAATAGTAAATTGTGTGCATGTTTTAGCAAATGGAGGGAGCTAAATAGTAAATTGCACGTTTTCGCAAATGGAGTGAACGAAATAGTAAATTGTACGCATGTTTTAGCAAATGGAGGGAGCTAAATAGTAAATTGCACGTTTTCGCAAATGGAGTGAACGAAATAGTAAATTGTGCGCATGTTTTAGCAAATGGAGGGAGCTAAATAGTAAATTGCACGTTTTCGCAAATGGAGGGAGCTAAATAGTAAATTGCACGTTTTCGCAAATGGAGGGAACTAAATAGTAAATTGCACGTTTTCGCAAATGGAGGGAGCTAAATAGTAAATTGTGCACATGTTTTAGCAAATGGAGGGAGCTAAATAGTAAATTGCACGTTTTTGCAAATGGAGTGAACGAAATAGTAAATTGTGCGCATGTTTTAGCAAATGGAGGGAGCTAAATAGTAAATTGCACGTTTTTGCAAATAGAGTGAACGAAATAGTAAATTGAGCGCATGTTTTCGCAAATGGAGGGAGCTAAATAGTAAATTGCACGTTTTTGCAAATAGAGTGAACGAAATAGTAAATTGTGCACATGTTTTAGCAAATGGAGGGAGCTAAATAGTAAATTGCACGTTTTTGCAAATAGAGTGAACGAAATAGTAAATTGTGCACATGTTTTAGCAAATGGAGGGAGCTAAATAGTAAATTGCACGTTTTTGCAAATGGAGTGAACGAAATAGTAAATTGTGCGCATGTTTTAGCAAATGGAGGGAGCTAAATAGTAAATTGCACGTTTTCGCAAATGGAGTGAACGAAATAGTAAATTGTGCGCATGTTTTAGCAAATGGAGGGAGCTAAATAGTAAATTGCACGTTTTCGCAAATAGAGTGAACGAAATAGTAAATTGAGCGCATGTTTTCGCAAATGGAGGGAGCTAAATAGTAAATTGCACGTTTTCGCAAATGGAGTGAACGAAATAGTAAATTGTGCGCATGTTTTCGCAAATGGAGGGAGCTAAATAGTAAATTGCACGTTTTCGCAAATGGAGTGAACGAAATAGTAAATTGTGCGCATGTTTTCGCAAATGGAGGGAACTAAATAGTAAATTGCACGTTTTCGCAAATGGAGTGAACGAAATAGTAAATTGTGCGCATGTTTTAGCAAATGGAGGGAGCTAAATAGTAAATTGCACGTTTTCGCAAATGGAGGGAGCTAAATAGTAAATTGTGCGCATGTTTTAGCAAATGGAGTGAACGAAATAGTAAATTGTGCGCATGTTTTAGCAAATGGAGTGAACGAAATAGTAAATTGTGCGCATGTTTTAGCAAATCGAGGGAACGAAATAGTAAATTGTGCGCATGTTTTAGCAAATGGAGTGAACGAAATAGTAAATTGTGCGCATGTTTTAGCAAATGGAGGGAGCTAAATAGTAAATTGCACGTTTTAGCAAATCGAGGGAACGAAATAGTAAATTGTGCGCATGTTTTAGCAAATGGAGTGAACGAAATAGTAAATTGTGCGCATGTTTTAGCAAATGGAGTGAACGAAATAGTAAATTGTGCGCATGTTTTAGCAAATGGAGGGAGCTAAATAGTAAATTGCACGTTTTAGCAAATCGAGGGAACGAAATAGTAAATTGTGCGCATGTTTTAGCAAATGGAGGGAGCTAAATAGTAAATTGCACGTTTTAGCAAATCGAGGGAACGAAATAGTAAATTGTGCGCATGTTTTAACAAATGGAGGGAACTAAATAGTAAATTTTGCACGTTTTAGCAAATCGAGGGAACGAAATAGTAAATAGTGTGCATGTTTTAGTAAATTGAGGGAACAAAGTAGTAAATCGTGCGCACAATTTACTTTTTTTTCCTGCCATGTCATGTGCGGAGCTCTGTAATACGTTATATATAACGTATATAACTTATAATATATATATATATATATATATATATGTTTCCGACATATCGGCCAAACAGAAACACTAATGCCGATATTTTAAAAAAAAACAAATTTCGGCCGATATATCGATCGACCACTAGTTTTTATTTTTTTTTTTACTGTACTATAGTTTATTTTTCTTTAGCTTTTATATTTTCAGTTATTTTAATTTTAGTATAATGTTTGTTAATTTTGTTATATGCTATTGTCATTTTTATTAGTTTTTGTTCTTTTTAAATATTATTGTCTGACAGTATCCTCTAGTAAAACTAACACAAAGTATAATTTAGTATTGAGTAATGAGCATGATAAAATGTATTAGGGCTCGTTCACACAGAACTCAAAAAGACGTGAGCGCAACGGGCATAAGCGTCCATCTAGCGAGCGTTTACATAGAAAAACAAGTTAAGCTAAATAAAAATAACTAGTTTAACAAGACCTTTTTTATGGTTTCAGTTTCAGTGAACTATATCAACCCTGTGTGATTTGGGACGTACCCACGTCCAGAGGGTTGGTCATGAATACGGCACTGGGTCCCACGCCGAAGATGAGCTGGTGGTGCCAGGCGTCGGGAATCTCTTCTCCTTCTGGAACGGCCTTCTGCATGTTCATGGTGGCGACGGGAATGGCTCCACGCAGTATCCATCGCGCCAACCACGGCACCAGCTTCACCCTCCGCCGCGGATAGAAGCCAAAGAAGCGGCCCATGACGCGGCCCCCACTGGCCTGCTCCGCCCCGTCCATCAGCTGCAGGTGTGTCGCACCTGGAGGAGGTCAAGTGTGCTGGATTAGAGAATAAAACACAGTATCTAGACTAGGGCTGGGCGGTATGACACTATTTAGAGTGATAAAGAAACATGCATGAATGCATCAAAATAACTTCCCCCCCTCCCTTACTGTGAAATAAAACGTCTGTACCAGCATTGCTGCGCGAGTGCAGATAATCGGGCAGCGGCGCCTCGTTCCTCCTCAGACACGTCCGCACGCAGTGGTTGACCGTCTCTGGTGTGACCGTGATGCCCAGCGCCTGCAGGACGTCCACCACCGCAGTGGCTCCGCACGCAGAGACCCCGATCTGCAGCGTCTGCCGCTGAACGGCCTCCTGGATGCTCCACAGCATGGCCGTCTGGATCTCGGCCTCCGCAGATCCGTCAGGAGCGGGATCCTTCTCGGATTCAGACCGGATCACCTCCATCTCTGCTGGATGCTGTCTGCTGGAAAACACATGCAAGACATCTGTTTATCACCATCCTAAAATTTAAAAGGCAGCTATACATTTTCATGTATAAAAAATGAATTAATACTGTAAAAATTAACATTATAAATGTGTAAAATATTTAGATTATATTACATTACATCACTGTATTTTCTTCTACTCACTGTAATAATGTACTTAGACGTATTTTGTTCATTTATTTATTTTTATCAAATTATTTTAATCAAATGTATTATTTATTTAAATCAAATTTCATTTATTTATTTTAATCATTTTTTGTTTTAATACATTTATTTAGGTAGTTTAATCTTGTCTTATATTTACTTTTATTTGTTTATTTAGTTTATGAAATTTATCTATTTTATATATTTAAATCAAATGTTATTTATTTTAGTCAAATGCATTAATTTATTACTTATTTAAAATCAAATTCATTTTATTTATTTTTATATTTTTTTTTATTTTAATACATTTGTTTATTGATTTAGTTTAGTTTAATTTATTTTTACCTTTTTACACTGATTTTCTTTTATTTAAATAGATTTATTCTTTTATTTAGTTATCAAATTGATCTTATATTTAAATCAAATGTTAGTGATTTTACTTATTTTTTATTTATTTAAATTTTTCATTTTAATCAAATGTATTATTTATATTAAATGCTATTTATTTCCAATCATTTTAATTTAACGTAAATACAATTGTATGCATTTTAATCTAATGTATTAATTTCTATTATTTATTTATTTCAGTGAAACTATTTATTTATTTAAATTATTTTTATTTTGATCAAATGTATTTTACACAAATATTTTATAATTCTATTTTAGTTTTATTATCGCATTTTATAGTATTTGATAAAATTTATTCATAAAATGTATCAACAAAATGAAAGATTAAAAAAAAACTTTATTTACTTAATTTTTACAGTTTTTAGAAATGATAATTGGTGATAAACATGCAAATCTGATTCACAATAACATCAAAAAATAGTCCATACATGACAACCTTTTCAGATAACATTATAACACAAATATTTCCACATATAATCTCTAGACATGTTCAGAATAGCATTGCACTCTATTTAGAAGCAGAATGACTATAACATGCATGAAATATGCACATAATTTTCAAAATGTACAGTAAACAACAAATCACACTGCACTGAATGATGTATCCCACAATGCAATGCAGTCAAACTCCAGCTCAACCATAATCCATTTCTTGACTCATTAGAAATATTTACATAGAATTGCATTAAAACTGCACAATGGCTGTTCATGTTTAAGATATTTCATCGTTCTGAAGGACAGGAAGCACGTCAACACGCGCGCGCACACAGCAGTTCTCACACATCACGACGCTCGCTGCAGATGTCAGGGGAAATCATTAAGATATATTGAGTATCGATGCCAACACGACTAGAATAAAACGTTAAAATGAATCATCTAGTTCAAATCAAACCAAACCACTTCACCTGGAAGAGCTCGACCGACCGACTCTGACAACAAGCTCTGGTTTGTTTTCATTCCTTGATTAGCCCTCGTGACTCAGTCAGTGTGTTGTGATTGGACGGCGGGACTCAGTCTTTGTGCTGTTATTGGTCTAATTTGCGCATGACTGATTGAGGTACAAATCTGAACGTTATTTATATTTGCTGCTGGTTTTCTGATTTATGGAAGCCTTTCAAAAACATGCGCAGGTAAATCTTACTTTAGACATAAAAAGTCGCAATTATTACATACTAAGTTACAATAATTATGACATAAAAACATGAATATGACATAAAAGGTGATAAAGATAAAAAAAGGATAAAAAAGACAAAATATGACAAAAATGTATAATGAAATTAAGATAAAGTAATAATTATGACATAAAAAGTGATAAATAACCCTCTACTGCACACATTTTGATGGCACAAGAAAAAATGATGATGAAAAGTCAAAAATATGACATAAAAATTCACATTATGACATAAAAATTATTATAACATGCTAAATGACATGCTAATTCACAATTATGACTATAAAAACATAAATATGACATAAAAAGTGATAATTATGGGATTAAAAAGTCAAAATTATGACATAAAAATTGACATTATGACATAAAAGAATTATTATAACATGCTAAATGACATGCAAATTCACAATTATGACTATAAAAACATAAATATGACATAAAAAGTGATAATTATGAGATGAAAAGTCAGAATTATGACATAAAAATTCACATTATGACAAAAAAAATTATTATAACATGCTAAATGACATGCAAATTCACAATTATGACTATAAAAACATAAATATGACATAAAAAGTGATAATTATGAGATGAAAAGTCAGAATTATGACATGAAAATTCACATTATGACATAAAAAACAATTATTCTAACATGCAAAATGACATGCAATTTCACAATTATGACATGAAAACATAAATATGACATAAAAAGTGATTATGAGATCTAAAGTCAGAATTATGACATAAAACTTCACATTATGACAAAAAACAATTGTTATAACATGCTAAATGACATGCTAATTCACAATTATGACTATAAAAACATAAATATGACATAAAAAGTGATAATTATGAGATGAAAAGTCAGAATTATGACATAAAAATTCACATTATGACATAAAAAACAATTATTCTAACATGCAAATTGACATGCAATTTCACAATTATGACATAAAAACATAAATATGACATAAAAAGTGATTATGAGATCTAAAGTCAGAATTATGACATAAAACTTCACATTATGACAAAAAACAATTGTTATAACATGCTAAATGACATGCTAATTCACAATTATGACTATAAAAACATAAATATGACATAAAAAGTGATAATTATGAGATGAAAAGTCAGAATTATGACATAAAAATTCACATTATGACATAAAAAACAATTATTCTAACATGCAAAATGACATGCAATTTCACAATTATGACATAAAAACATAAATATGACATAAAAAGTGATTATGAGATCTAAAGTCAGAATTATGACATAAAAATTCACATTATGACATAAAAAACAATTGTTATAACATGCTAAATGACATGCTAATTCACAATTATGACTATAAAAACATAAATATGACATAAAAAGTGATAATTATGAGATGAAAAGTCAGAATTATGACATAAAAATTCACATTATGACATAAGAAACAATTATTCTAACATGCAAAATGACATGCAATTTCACAATTATGACATAAAAACATAAATATGACATAAAAAGTGATTATGAGATCTAAAGTCAGAATTATGACATAAAAATTCACATTATGACATAAAAAACAATTGTTATAACATGCTAAATGACATGCTAATTCACAATTATGACTATAAAAACATAAATATGACATAAAAAAGTGATAATTATGGGATAAAAAGTCAAAATATGACAAAAAAATGTCAAATGAAATTTGAGATGACAAAAACAAATGACAATAAGCGATAAATAAATCGACATTATGACATAAAAAAAATCATAATTATGACATAAAAAGTGATAATTATGATGAAAAGTCAAAATTATGACATACAAATTCATAAATATGACAAAAAAAAGCCGAAATCATGAGACAAATTCATATACTATGTCATAATTCTAACATAAATCGACATTTTGACATAGAAAGTCAATTTCGACTTTTCATCTCATAGTTTGTCATAATTTCTACTTTCTGTCATAATTATGATTTACAATAACATTGCTTTTTTGACGAGAATAGGCTTCCGTAGATTTGCTATAGGAATATTTAATGTAGGCCTAATTTAATTAAAATTCACATTTCAATATCATTTTTATTGACGCAATTAAAAATACTCACGTACAGCCTTACAGAGGACATTTATGTTATTCACACTTCTTTAGCATTATTTGTCTGTCTGTCATTGGGTGGATCAGCTCAGAGTCAGTGAATGTGTGTCAGTGGAACTGCTTTCGCTTTCGTCCGCACTGTTTGTTCGAGTAAAAGTGTGAATGTGTCATTCAGTGAAAGTGTGCTCGTGCACAAACATGCAAACACGAGCTCCGGTGTGTAGCTAAACATTTAGAGTTATTGGGAATACGTGATCCTGTTGAAATGAGAAGAGGCTGAATGAAGAGCTCTGGGATGAATTTCGCCTCCGGAAAACGATCTGTTCGCTTCAGGGGAATTTCAGCTGCGTTTATGCTCTTATCGATATGCGCGCGCGGTGGTGAGTAGCCTATCATAATCAATACTGGAGGGGATTATCATCAGAAAAAAACTAATGTCTCTATCTCTCTCTATTCTATTTTATTATGTTATCGTATTATATATTCGGGTAGTTAATAAAAAGTATTAAAAAATAAATAACAAAATAGATTTTTTACAAATTAGGACATGCCCAAAAGAAGGTTTTGTCAGATTTATCTCACTATTAAGGGTACAAATTTGTCCTAGCTAACAAAATATGCTCTTTTGCTAACATTCCACATGTAAGTTATGAAAACGTTCTCTGAATGTTATCTGAACGTTGTCATAATAATTATGACTTAAAAAACATGAAAATGACATAAAAAGTGATAACAAAGATTAAAAAAAAGGATAAAAAGTCAAAATATGACAAAAATGTATAATGAAATTTAGATAAGGTCATAATTATGGCATAAAAGGTCAACGTTATGACATAAAAAGTGATAAATAACCCTCTTCCGCACAAATTTTTAATGGCACAAGAAAAAATGATGATTAAAAGTCAAACATATGACATAAAAATTCACATTATGACCTAAAAACAATTATTATAACATGCTAAATGACATGCAAATTCACAATTATGACTATAAAAACATAAATATGACATAAAAAGTGATAATTATGATAAAAAAGTCAAAATATAACAAAAATGTATAATGAAATTTGACAAAAAACAACAGTGTTGCCAAGTCTGCGGTTTTGCTGCGAAAGTGGGCTACTTTATCACTGTTGCTGCGGGTTGTTTTTCATGTCCGCAGGTTGAAGCAATCCCAAATAGCATGATATTTAGCTCCTGGAATGCAAATTTTACCAGGGAAATCCCTCCCCAAAATCATGGATTTTATCCCCTGGAACATTCCATTTTATCGTTCATGAAACATTATTGGAACGTTACTTTTGAATGTTATCTGAACGTTCCAAAACAAGCAGTAACATTTATAAAAATTTTTTTAAAAAAGTCCAACTAAAGAAAATAAAAGTGTTCCATGAACGATGTATAAATAATGTTTTTGTGCTGATGTTTTGAGAACATTATTAAAGACCAGATAACACTGAACGAACGTTATATTAACGTTAAGCCCAAAGTATACTTCACTTTTTACTTGTTCATTGCGCGTGACGCAAATGGCGTCATCAGAAGAGTATGGACCGCCGGATTTTTGTAACCGCCGCACATGCGCATATAATTTTTTTTGCAATGACTTGTTTATTGCGTCGTTTCACAAGGTAGTCAACGGTGTTGCCAAGTCTGCGGTTTTCCTGCAGAATTGGGCTACTTTAACACTGTTGCTGTGGGTTGTTTTTCATGTCCGCGAGTTGAAGCGACCCTAAATAACATGATATTTAGTAGGCCTGGGACAATACATCGTTGCATCGCGAATCGAGAAATGATTCTGGATCGATTTTCTGTATGTATCACGATTCTCTCTCGAATCGATTCTGAGCTTCGTTTTCATCAACATCGGTACACACACCAGTTGAACCTTCTATAAAATAATCATTCATAAAGTTTGAAAAGGTTGAAGTGAATTAGAAGGGTGTTTGCAGTGGTCTGTTTACAGTAATCTCGCGTCATAAAAGCATTCTGAGGTGCAATTACATTCTCAGACTCAGCCGAATGCACGAGCGCTCTTCTTCATGAGCATTTGAGCGTGCGGTTAAAAAATAGCCTAGAGTGCCGTCTGCTGTTAAAAACTAAGCTCAGAATCGATTTGTGATGCATTTTCGAAAATATCAGAAACGATCCACGAATGGCGATGCAATGATAGCATTGCATCAATTAATATTTAGCCCCTGGAATGCAATATTTACCAGGGGAACCCTGCAAAAAATGCGGATTTTACCCCCCGGAGCGTGTTGTGAAAACCTGGAAACCTCGGCAAGCAATGGAGGCCTACATAGACGAGAGATTGTGTGAAGACGATTGAAATTAACGTTCCCTGTTAGTTTGGATGTGAAAAGTATTCATGGTAAATCTTAAAGTACCTAGTACCTGATCTCATTACTCTCTGTTAAAACTGATGTTTATCTTGATGTTTCCTCAACAGATGGCGCTGACCACACCGTTACAGCCGTGGCTGGAAAAGAAGCAGCTCTGCCCTGCGAGTGTCCGCCTGATGACCCTCCATATGTGGTCTGGCAGAAGGCTGTTGGTGAAAACACATCGAAAATACCACCGCTCGTGGTAAACTCCTACAAAGAAGATGAAAAAACGGCACCAGAGTATCACAAAAGAACCAAGCTGAAGCTGGAGACAGGAAACTGTTCTCTTGTGTTCTACAAGGTGCTTCTGTCAGACCAGGGAGTGTACGAGTGCTACTATAAGACAAAACCTTTAAAACACGACAAAATCTATCTGGACGTCACAGGTCAGTACGTGTGCACTTGAGTAACAATCAGGGTTATTATGGTTAACTAAAACAAAATAAAATCTAAAGAAAATCAGCTAGTTGCCAAGAAATGATTTCAAGAAAGAAATGATTTTTTGTAGTTTACAAGAAAATGTAGTTTCTTGAAACACTAAAATAACGAAAACAAAACTGAAATACATTTTTTAAGAACCATATGCAATAATAATAATAAACAGCAAAATCACTAAAAGTTTAACTAGAATTAAAATGAAAGCACAAATTATAAAAATAAAAGCTCATTTTAAAAACTATGAAGGGATGTTGCTCTTTTCACCATTTTTGTCCTCACTAGTTATATAAAACAAAAATATGTAGCCTTTAAAATCATTTAAGCCACATTCAAAATTAAAATAAAATAAATGGAGCATAATTTATTTTCTGTCAAGGAACCATTTTAAGAATATCACTTTCATTTAATTTCCATTTCCATTTTAAGTTGTCACTTTCAATTTTTTTTCCATAATTTATTTCAAAATCTTTCATTGTTTATTAAAACAAGTCAATCTAACCATTAACATGAAAAGCCAAACCTAAATCGATAAATATGTTATAATAGTAATATTACATAATTAAAATTCATTTTGAGCTCTCCATGCACTTGTTTGATCCGTACTGTCACAGTTGACTTCAACAACGTTCATTTTATCTCTGTTTATCCGTCTGATCCCTGGGAACTGAAGACATGGCTTTGTTGTTAACCTTCATTTGTTATCTCACCGCCACCGTATCGAGTTTGTTTGCCATCAAAAGAATGGTTTCTGTGGAGATGTAACGGCCATGTGACACAACACAACACAGTTTTTCATCAGCACCCTTGCATTATTCCAACACAAATATGCAATGAACTTCTGCTGTTTCTGTAGATAACCCACAACAAGTTTCAGATCTGAGCATCCAGAAAACTGTGGTGTCATCTTCGGTTTGCGGTATCCTTGTCATTGTGGTCGCAGTGGCTGCAGTATTTGTGGGATTTACTCGCAGAAATAGACATCAAACGAATGGTAAAGTCCATTTTTTCCTCTATGACTTAAATGTGTTCATGGCAATTGAAATAAATGTCAGTTTACAGTACTTAGGCACATTACGTGCACTCTTCTTGCAACTTCATGTTTGTTTAGAAACTTTAATTACATCAAGATAAAATCAAAGTGTATTTCATGACATTTTTCTGGCTTTGCAGGAGCATTCATTGCAACATCGCCAAGGAGCATTTAAGAGCTGTCAATAATGCAGATCCAGATCTCTGGTTTTAAATTGCTTATCACTCTGGTTTTCAATTTCTTATCACGGATGATATCGCCACAGAAATGCAAAACATGTGCAGTGTCGGCTTAGAAAAAAACGAAACAACAAATTGCACATGCTCGAACAAGTGTTCAGTGACCCATTTAATTTGTTGAAAAGTACCTCACAGTCCAGCCTGGAATATGGTCAATCAAAGTTAAATAGGTCAGAAACATGTTATGCAGTAAGTAAACATTACAAGTGAACAACAGAGAAAAGATTAAAAACAAAATAATAATGTACAATATGCTTTAACAGATGCTTTCTGTCCAAACACTTTATACTGTTTATATTGTTTTCCAGCGTCAATATTTCACCTCCTTATTCCCAACTAAACACAGTGTTCTTGTTAATATATACAGAGTACACAACCACAACACAGATGTACATTCAACTATGCAAGCTTGTTTCAGCCATGGAATAAAACAATAAAAATGTAATTGCGACTTTTTAATCTAACAATTCAGACTTTTCTCGTAAATGCGAGTTTATATCTCACAATTCGGACTTCATGTTTTGCAATTACGACTTTTTATCTCACAATTCTGACTTTTTCTCGCAATTTCATGTTAATATCTCAATTCAGATTTTATCTCACAATTACGACTTTTTCTGGCAATTTCAAGTTTATTTCTCACAATTCTGACTTTCTCGCAATTACGACTTTTTATTGCACAATTCTGAATTTTCTCACAATTTCGAGTTTATTTCTCACAATTCAGACTTTATAACTCGCAATTCTGACTTTTTTCCTCACAATTCTGACTTGCTTGCAATTTCGAGTTAATATCTGAATTCAGATTTTTTTCCTTGCAATTATAACTTTTTATCTCACAATTTTGACTTTTTCTGGCAATTTTGAGTTTATATCTCACAATTTGGACTTTTTTCCTCGCAATTTCAAAAAATTTTTTATCTCAAAATATGGATTTTTCTCACAATTCTGACTTTTTTTTCTCACAATTCTGACTTTTTATCGCAGTTCTGAATTTTTCCTCACAATTTCGAGTTTATATCTCATAATTCTGACTTTCTCACAATTGCGAGTTTATATATCACAATTCGGACTTTATAACTTCAGACTTTTTTGGGGAGGGGGTTTCATAGGGCATTACTAAATGTAGTCATATTGTAGGAATGCACAAGTCTTCCAGTGAACCAGATGTGTGCACACTTGTGTGTGTGAGTGTGTGTGTGTAAGCCATCTCAGAGTCCTGCATTTCTAGCAATTGTGTATAATGAAGTTGATGTGTTGGGATGTTTTGGAGATGTCTGTTTACTGTACTGGAAATGAACCCTGTTCTGCGCAACAAACTGTTATTAGTTAAACTGAAATATATCACAAACATGAACAAGTCTGTCTTTTCTGTTTTCCTTTTTTAAAGTGAAATATGTCATCATATCTATGCAGAAACTGTTTGATTCCATGTGTTTTGCTGCACTTTTGTATGCCATTTACTGTATATCATATCCCAGCTAACAGAAATATGTTCCAAGAATGTTTTGTTAATGTTCCCATTAAGTTATGAAAACGGTTTTTCTGAAGGTTCTGAGAAACTTCAAAACGTCCAGTTTAAAAAAAAAAAAAAAAAAATGTTTTTTAAAAAAAGAATTCTTGGTAATCAGAAGGTTAAAGGAACATTCCATTTTATCGTTCATCAAACATTAATGGAATGTTACTTTTGGACGTTCTCTGAACATTCCGAAACAAGTAGTACCATTTAAAAACTGTTAGACTAATGTCCAACGAAGACATTTCAGAAAAAAGAAAAAAAAAAAAACTTTCAATGAACAAGAACATTACTAAAGACCAGATAACTCTGAACAAACGTTCTATTAATGTTACAGTAAGAACGTTGAGAGAACCTTGCCAGAATGTTCTGAGAACTGTTAGGTGGGATACGAGTAACAAAAAGTCTAAAAAGTCTCTGAAATGTGTGAAAATAAAAACTTTATATAATACTGAATAAAATGTGAGTGGTGTACTAGAGCATCTTGTGTCACATTTTGTACTTGACACCTGAGGTATCGGTGAGTTTATCTGTCATCTGTGAATGTAATGGAGTGTGAAACGTCAAGCTGGAGGCAAAATTCGAATACAAAATGTTCCGACAGGTGACTTAAAAACTGGCAACTTCTAAACTAACTGGTTTTCTTTACGTTTAAATATATAATTCAATATGAGTAAATCAAGCTAATAGACATCATGTTTAACTTTAAATGGAAGTGTTTAGGATTTCTACACCACTTCTAGTGTCACCAAACAGGTTTCCCAAACACTTGCAAGCTTCCATATCTTCAGTTGATTGTCCTTCAGTAGGCTATTACACACTTAATCTGTAAAATCATGTACGACAAACAGTTAATAGATGACTAATAGGAGTTCATTGTCTATCAATTCCTTCTTCCTGAGTCATTCTCTTACAGTTAATGTTCAATCACAAAACTATATGTTTTTTTTTTCCACTTTAATATTTGTCTGGGCAGTTTCAATGTGTGTGACTCACTGAACATGTTGAAATACCCTGCAGAAACTCGCAGCCTTTAACCCATGAGATTTCTATAGGAAATTAAAAACATTACAATTCCCCTTCAGCATTTATAGATGTACAAAAACAGATTAAATATAGAGTCTCCATCATTCAGAGCCTCTAAACATTCACAGATGAGTCAAGTTAAATGATGCATTATCTGGTTTATATTTCACATCCTAAACAGCATATATTTGGCACAAATATGCAGAAGTGAAACTGACCAAAAGAAAGTTTGTTCTCTCCAAACTGCCATCAGGTTAGTCAACAGACAGACGTGTTGTTTCAATTTCAGAACATTTGTTTGTTTGATGGGCAAATATCACTACCAAGACTAAACACACAGAAAAAAAGCAGTTTTTCTTGAACAGCGAGACATAATTGGGAACATTTTGTATCATGATAGTGGAAAGTGTAGTATAAACAAAGGTGGTCAAACATACAAGAGCAAAACTCCATGAACAGACAAGCTTGGATGTGTTTTAAGCAGAAGCTGGATTTTATGTGGGTTGAACTGAATTAAAGAGTCTTGTCCCATTCTGGCAGACTGAATAATGTCCTCATATTAAGGAATGTTGCGCAATAAATGTTTCCTGCCTCAGCATTTCACCTCCTTAGAGTTTCGACAAAACTCACTGGTGACAAACAGTCTAAAAAACAAACTCTCACTTGCACATAAACAGGGTTCTCACGGAGTAAATAACCAAACAAACCAACACTGCACATATTTTTTTTCTGACTGATTAAATCTTACACTTTGAAAAAAAAAATGCTGGGTTAAAAACAACCCAAGTTGGGTTGAAAATGGACAAACCCAGCGATTGGGTTGTTTTGACCCTGCATTTTTTTCAAAGTGTAATGTGTCTGATTTTTAATTTCCAAGCTATTTTGGGTTCATTTTAATCCAGCCATATAGTCATTTTTAAATAATAGTTGAGTAGAATAAAACTGCCCAGCAGATTGGTCAAACATTTTACCCAGCTGCTGGGTCAAAACAACCCAATCGCTGGGTTTGTCCACACAGGGTTGGGTTACACATATTGGGTCACTATGTTGGGTCATTTTTAACATCGTTCGGTTATTTTTAGTAATAACCCATCTGTTGGGTTAAAGGGTTAGTTCACCCAAAAATGAAAATTCTGTCATTAATTACTCACCCTCATGTCGTTCCACACCCTGGCTATCACCAGACCAAGCTCAATTTAAAATTGAACATTGGTCTGGTCTGGTCTGGTCACACCTTTACCATTAAGGGACAATATTTGCCCCTTAAATTGATTTTCCAGTGATTTTTTTTACCTTTATGAATAACTTTATAAAATAAATAATGTTTTAAATAAAAATATGTTCAGTAGAGAAATATGCAATGATGGTAAAACTAAGTAAAACTTTTAAATATTAAACTAAAACCGCCAGTAGGTGGCAGCAAGTCACTGTTGAGTGAGTCATCGAGTCATTCATTCAGTAACGAAGCAAGTGGCTGTGAATGAATCATTGAATCGACTCTCACGATTCGTTCAAAGCCGCAGAATTGTTCGCGAAACAGACGTGTGTTGTAGTTCTGCTGTGGTTTTCGTTATTATTTCATTGCAAAATAGAGTAAATACTGGCAGTACTGTGTTTAAAATGTACGTTTTGTTTTTTGACCTGTTGTTTAACACTCTGAAGGTCTGAAGGTATCGCCGGCGATACCACCGTGGTTTTTTCTTATCAGTGTGAAAGAGACTCAAAATACTCCGTCAATGTTGCACATACAATTAAGAGTTATACACCATTTTAATCTGTGGAATATCTTCTTTCATTTGTGTACACTCAGAGTAAAAACAAAATGTTGTGCTCTTTGTAAAATAAAGAAAACTAACATGATGCGTGATCTCTCATCTCCCTCTGAACGAAGTCCAATCTGATAGTTCTTAGAAAATGAACTGTAACTTAGTGAATACGGATGACAAAAAAATTACACTTATGTCTAAAAAAAACGTTAAGATGTCAGGCTTTAAAACATGTAAGTCAAATCGAAAACAAACCTTCTGTGTTTATGTAATCTGTATGAAAAGAGAGCCATGTCAGAAGTCCGTGATTCAGCTCATTATCCGCTAATGCGGCCACGCCCACGGAGCCAGCGCTATTCAGACGCAAATTCAGAGGCAATACATGCATTCATCATCTCAATCGTGTATTTATTGTCTTCAAAAGTGTTTTGAATAGCCATATTTAGCGATCTCTTGCCTCTGTTAGTTCCTTGATTGTCACATGATATTCCTCTTCTTTTACTGAGGCATTTGTGGACAAAAGGGGCACAGCGCCCTCCGGCTGCAAGTATGAATGATGAAAACACAGTATCCAGCACTCATAGTAATGACAATAAATATAGAATAATAAATATTATCTCTGTATAGAAAATGTATATAAACATATGAGAATCCATCAATATTTCTCCAAATGTGTATGCTTTTAAGCATATTAAGAAATTATGGTCAATATAAGATTTTAAGAGTCAAAATGTGAAGCTTGAGTCTTAGATCTTTTTAATGATGTATAATTTGTCAACTGCACATCAACATTTAGGCTCTATAATATAACAAATATAGTAGCCTATATGAAATGCCCTAGAGGTAGGAATGTTCAGACGCTTTGCATCACAGAAATACATTACATTTGAAAGTATATTAAAATAGAAAACCATTATTTGCTTAGTGACTTGAGACTTCTTTTAAAAACATTATAATGGCATTATAATGTGTTCAATATTTTGACTGGTAGTGTAATTTAACATAGGCCTATACAAAATTTTCTTCATATCATTTGCAATAATACGTGCATGCATGAGATCACAAAAATCATGTTTTTTTTGTCCTGAGTGGACTTTAATCCTGTTATTAGCATGATCACAGAGGGTTTTTTCACAGCCTACCTGACTGAAAGGCCTCATTAATATGCAAGTCATTTCAGGTCATTATTATTCAATTCTTTTGTCTTCTCAGGTGAGAATCACCCATTATACATGAGGATTCCCGCCTCCTCGCATACTGTGTTTCTTGACCAAAAGTGTCTTAGAAAATTTAAATCTCTCTATTGTTTTATATGAAGGAGTAGGAAGGATAATTTTTACTTCATTCTGAAGCAAAAACTCTAGTCTACAACCTCCAATACCTAGAAGTCTTATGAACACAGTTTTAATATACTTTTTTTGGCCTTATTTCAGTGACTTAAGTTTTTTGTTTTTTCAATAACCACGCATAAACATTATTCCTTCAAAAATACAAACATGTACATACATGTTCCTCACATATTATTGTAGCCTAGTTTGTGCTGAATACAGTGTAATGACACTTTTTCCATTAATATGTTTATGAACAACTGAAAAAAGCACAAATGTCAGGGCATGTCAAAACTTCTCCAGGGCCCCAAAAATCCTCAGACCCCTGAGGGATAATAATGTCACGTTTGCAGTCATGTGGATATTTGAGAACAATTGCATTCTTGCTCGTTATCATCATTAAATACAAGAACTCACACAAGGTATGTTTTTGTACCGGAGAAAGTTTGAGTCTATAATCGAAATTAATTCATTATCTGTGTCTATATTTATTCTTCATACGAGTAAATGCTAAATCCCCACTTTGTCGAGAACGGCAGTAATTTAGCACGATTTAAGGCAGCAGATTCGGCACGCAATCTATGCATGCTGCTTGTGTGGATACAGTCATTTCTGACTGCAAATGATGAGGTAATTTGATTAAATGTACTGGATTTACGACATTTTGGCAGTTAGAAATACATGCTCTATTTTAATATTATTTTAATGTAGAATTAAATGAACTACTCAGCATTTTGTTCGCGTACCCCCTTTTGTCACCTCACGTACCCCAGTCACTCATCAAAAATAACGACATGAGGGTGAGTAATTAATGACAGAATTTTTATTTTTGGGTGAACTAACCCTTTAACATCCGAATGCCGGCTCAGTATTGGTCAAAGCTGATCACGTGATCAGCACGACGCATGCGTGTGATGCTGATGCAGGAGCCGGCCAATAATGAGTTGGCATTCTGACGTTTAACTTGGAAGTGCTGGACATAAACAACGTATGAGAAGTACACAGAACAGAAGATATTGTTGAATAAAGTCATAATTTTTTGTTTTGTTTTTGTGCACAAAAAGTATTCTCGTCTTTTCATAACATTAAGGTTGATCCACTGCAGTCACACGACTGTTTTAAAGATGTCTTTACCTTTCTGGACCTTGAAAGCTTACATTGGTGACTATGGATGAGTCATATACCTCTCGGATTTCATCAAAAAATATCTTAATTTGTGTTCTGAAGATGAATGAAGGTCTTACGGATGTGGAACGACATTAGGGTGAGTAATTAATGACAGAATTTTCATTTTTGGGTGAACTAACCCTTTAAATGCGGTTCCCGCGACAACAGTTTTAAATTTTAACGGTCCAGTGACTGTCAACAGAAAGAACCCAGGTAGCAAAGACTTTTGGCCCTAATTTGGCATTAGGCCGGCACATCTGGCATTCAGTCGGCACTGGCATAAGGCACGTGAACCGAACATGGCCCGGTTATGGTGGAGATGGAACCGTCTTTAAGACGGCAAACAAGATATGGGCCAACTGTTAAGTGTATTATTTGGCCCACATGTAAAATATAGAACTGTGGACCACATATGTGTGGCCAGTCTTTTCCCACAGATATTTTTATAATTGATAATATTTTTTATACACAAAGCTGTTTCCCCTATTCCTGTTTGCAATGTGGGTTTATTGCTCTCTATCAACAAGGTTTCATCAATAATTAAGAAACACCATAAACTTTAAATTCATTAAAACTTTAAATACATTAGCCTACATTATTTAGGAAAAATTTTTATCCAAAGAGATTTATAATAGAGGACAACAGAAGTAAGCAAACCAACAAAAGCACAATACTAAGACAGTCTAACACAGTACACAAAGCAAATTATATATATATATATGTCTTCTCTCTGAAAATGTTTAATGAAAATTTTTAATGGGGAAAAAAAATCTACCAATCAGGTCGCATCTAGAAAAGCGCAATGCTTCATGGGTTTGCAGTTTTAACCTCATTGTAGTCATTAAACACTCAATCTTGTACCTTGTCCACGTTCGATTTTGGATTTTTTTTTTTTTTCTTCAGTTGAAAGTGTGTAATCTTGCGATTTAGCTGGTTTGGTAACGGTTTAGAACGCTTTAACCAAGATTTAAAAAAAAAAAAAAAAAAAATCTCCCGGAATCGGCGATATTGAAGAATTGGGCGGGCACGTATGGAAGTAAATTAATGCCAAATGTTTTTGAAATAAAAAGCTTGTTGAATTGCTCTAACTGAAAAAAAATATGCATTACATTAGCTGTACTTGCATTTAGATGCACTGTATTTTTAAGGCTTGCATTTTTATGGGATGAAATTCAACACAGTCGTATATTTAAGCTGTGAATATTTCAATTAAAAATATTTCACACACATTTTCATTATTAAAAATTAAATAATTCATATTCAGATTTCAAATTTCACTTCCAAGATATTTATTCTGTTTAAAAATACAACCTATAAAATTCGACTAGCAATTTTCAGTCCATTTTATTTCACTTTACAAATTCGCTTCCACAAATTCAGTGGCTCAAATTCGGCAGAAAATTCAACATTTCACATCCGGGAACTGCAGGAAGAGCAGTAGAGTGCCGATGCATCATCTCTATCTGCTGTTAGTCTTCTTCACCAGCAGGTGCCGCTAGCGGCTGTTTAGGAAGACCAAAGCAACGCTAGTAAGTCATTCATTCATAAAAACGGATTTACAGAATTAGAGCAAGCGGTAAGTGAATGTGTGATGATTATCAGGGCCAGTATAAATGCAGAAAAGCTGATAAAGACACAAAAGCTGCATTTATGTTTAATTCAGTGTCTTTACGCTTACTTTCCCTGTGTAGCTACAGCTTTCTCTACAGTGAACAAGATAACGTTATTGCCCGATGCTGGTGTATAGATCAAACGTTAAATCTGAGATAGACATATATTTCTCTCTGTTGTTTAGTTTCCTTAACTTTGTATCGCAGCGCTGTGTTGTAATACTAGGGCTTCCCTCATCCGTCATAGCTGCCATCAGGACATATAAACTCTTAACACAGCTTAATGGACTCGTACAGTGATATAAAAGACCAAACTCGCACCTCATTTGTGATGTAGGTTAGACTATATAGGCTCCAAGAAAGCAGATACTGGCATAAAGTTGATTTGACGCTAAACGTTTGATTATGATATTCGCAAATTTAGGGACCGTCTCTAAAGTTACGACATTCTGTATTCACGTTTCTACCTTCTACCAAACTCTTGTAGACACACATGCACATATACATATTCAAACACACCTCACTCAAAGTACATGCATATACTATTTCTTTTTTTTTTTTTTTTACACGTTCATCACACAATTTTTTTTACTTTGTTCATTTTTTATTTTACCTGATCATAGATTATCCTGCTTATACAAATTTTAAATAAAATTTAGAAATAAAATTAACTAAGTAGAACTAATTGTGTGATGAATGTGTAAAAAAAAGAAAAAGTATATGTGCATGTACTTTGAGTTGAGTGTGTTTGAATATGTGTGTGTGTGTGTGTGTGTGTGTGTGTGTGTGTGTGTGTGTGTGTGTGAGAGAGAGAGAGAGAGAGAGAGAGAGAGAAGGGTGCATCACTCTTCGACCTGGCACCTATAGATGAACACTTCACAGGTAGTTTTGGTGATTGTTAATCATTCTCATCAAATGCTATTGAGCTTTAAATTATGGCATTTTTTTGTATGATCCAAAACAGTAGTGAAATACATAGCAATCTTTACATATTACTTGACAGTTTATTTGGAAACACTTTACAGTAAGGTTCATAATGTATTAACTAATGTGAACTATCCATGAGCAACACATTTGTTGTTGTATTTGTTAATCTTTGTTAACGTTAATAAAAATACAGCAGTTCATTGTTCATGTTACTTCACTGTGCATTAACTAAAGTTGACAAATACAACTCTTGATTTTAATAATGTATTAGTAAATGCTGGAATTAACATTAACAAAGATTAGTAAGTGCTGTAGAAGTGCAGTTCATTGTTCGTTCATATCAACTATTTAATATAAAGTGTTACCTTTTATTTTAATAAACATCAAAAATCTAAAAGGTTTGCATTATACCTGACACCTAGATGAACAATTTACAGTTGGTTTTGTGACTAAGTCATTCTCTTTAAATGCTATTGAAGGTAGAAACGTGAATACAGAATGTTGTAACTTTAGAGACAGTCCCTAAATTTGCGAATATCATAATCAAACGTTCAGCGTCAAATCAACTTAATGCCAGTATCTGCTTTCTTGGAGCCTATATAGTCTAACCTACATCACAAATGAGGTGCGAGTTTGGTCTTTTATATCACTGTACGAGTCCATTAAGCTGTGTTAAGAGTTTATATGTCCTGATGGCAGCTATGACGGATGAGGGAAGCATAGGCTGGAGCACCCACGGAAATGGTCGAGCACCCACGGAAATATACGAGATATTCTCCATTGATTTTAACCAATAGAAAATCAATTGGAGCTTTCAGACACTATCCAAACCCTTTTTTATAGTTTAATAAGACCGTTTATATGGGAATATTTTAATGGCAAACGTCGAGAGCGCATCCAAGTGATGCGCGAGCACAAATGGCTCTTCTCTCGATCAGATACATGAGCGCGCTCAAACACTCCTTGCATCAGATATCAGCGAGAGCATGACTCGCGACAACGCTCGTGAAAAGAATGTGCTTTTTGGGTCGAAATTGTCATATTGCTGCACAGATATAATGCAAATAAAACATCAAGTTGACGTTGATTTGAGTTAAATAAGAAGCGAACTAGCGCTGAAACGTGTTGTTTTTGAAATCATGCGTGGCTCGCTCGTGTAAGTTAGTCTTCTGACATACGCGTCAATCTATCGCTTGACTCTTCTTTCCAGGGAAATCATTAACAAAATGCACACAGACATGTCCCTGCTCTTGATATACAAACATTAATTAACTTCTTTGAACTTTATGAGAGAAAAAAAAAAACGATATGAGGATAGATTCGAACCACTGATAATTAGAGCACGGCTGGACCTCTGACTGTATTAACAACATTTCTACCACTACACTATTAGGGAACACGAAAAGTAAGTGCGGATTTATATGTAATATAATATGAATGTAATAGGGGGGGGGGGGGGGGGGGGGGGCACTGGGCACCCACCGGCAGAAACATAAATCGGCGCCTATGGCAGGGAAGGTGCTATGTTAACCCATAGTTGGGTTATTTACTAACTATGACTATTAACTTTTATTCATGATATTATTTTAATATATAAAATACACTTTGTTTTCTAGATTGTTTATTTGTATAAAATAATATGTTTTAACAAATATATTTTAAATTACAAATGAAATATTGTGGAGCCATTTAATGTAAATATAAGTGTACATATTATCAAAACACAAGTGTAAATCAATTCAAAACCTACACAAACATGTACAGAGTAAACTTAAAACATAAATAAAATATGTATACAAAACACAAAAATTCAAAATGAACACTATTTAAATATTATTACACTATTTTTTAACTAATCTTATGGTAATCACTACTAATTTAGTAGTAGGCCTAATTATACTAAAGCATACACAAAAGTGTACAGTAAATATTAAATTCAAAACCTATAAATTTGCAAACAGTACACAATTAAAACCTATATTTAAAACCTTTGCAACCATGTAAACTCAAAACATACATGAAATATGCACATATACATAACACACAAATACAAAATGAACACTAAATGAAAAACTACGAGTACACATAAATTCATAACATTAAATCCTTCAATAAATAAACATATCACGCGTACAGCAGGCGCTTGAGGTCCACAGTGAGGTCGGCCACAGGTAGGAATAATGGAATAGGACTCCGGTTCTATTTTGTGGGTCAACACTGTACATTGTATGCATTGATGTGTTGTAAACATACCTTAAGTAATAAAACCACATATATGTTGGACCTAATGATGATGATCAAAGTTCTTAAGGAGGCAGCAGTGTTGAAGGAACCCCTCTTAATAGTCAACATTTGAAGTGGATCCAAAAAAAAATATATATATATACATAAAAAACTTGGGAGTTCTCTTTGTCCTCAAGGCATCAAGTCATGTGGATCCTGGCTTGTCTCACTGCTCAGGTAATGCATTGTATTAGTGCCAACCTTCAAAGAATAAATAAAGTTTAGTTGGCATGCACTGTGACAACATAAGCAATGTAAAATTATGTAAAAGTTACACTGAAGCAGTGCTATACTGAATTAAAATATAGTCACTGCATTACACCTGCTGTTAAAGGGTTAGCCCCCCCCCCCCCCCCTTTATGTAAATGTAAAATTTTACATTTTACATAAAGGGGGGAGGGGGGTCTAATGCTATTTCATGTATTCTGACTTATTTACACTGTTAAAGAGTTGTATTCTCATGCTAAACATGCCCAAAATTTCAAAACACGAGTTGGATGTATGACGGATTCACTATTTCTGGTTTCGGATAGTTTTTTTCGAGCATGGCCCTTTATCGTATCCCTTATCATGTAATAAAGGACGGAATTCCTTGTATGGGCACTTCTCTCTGATAAGCAAGAGCACGCCCATCAACGCATTTCGTTCGGGTTACGGAAGCTAAAAGATTTTTCAACAGTGGTCACCAAAGAAGTGTGTTTTTGGTTGTGATGGAAAGACTGCCTTTTTCAGCTTCCCAAAGAGCACAGCGTTAAGGGAACAGTGGATGAAGTTTCAGGGCTCGACAATAAGGACTGCCCGATGGCAGAGGGGCCAGTGTGAACGATGCTCGGGACAGTAGACGGAACGGTCACTTGTCTGATCGGGCCAGTGTTGTAGGGTATGCGATATATATCATCTATGTCTATGATATCGCAATTGTTGATTTAACGATCTGAAATTATCAAGTATGTCCCTCAATTTACAAAACCAAACAAAAACACACCCATTGAGCGCACGCATGCAATATGTGACGTAGTCTAGTAACAGTTAGGTTAGACTAGTGCGCGTGCATATTTAGAGTGTACGCTTTCACTGCGCGTGGTTTAGTCTATTAAAATGCCTTTAGAATGACCCAGAATTCAAGGTAAGGGGCAAAAATGCTCCAGTATATCCTTTATATTTATATCACTTAATATAGTTAACCAATATTACACAGCGCCATTTTTCTCCAAATATCAACAATTACAAATGTGATATTGATTTTATTCAGCGTACAGTTTAATGAAAAATAACTTAATATCAATGGACTTTCATTTTAGACACTAAATCGCCTGTTTCACTCCATTTCGCCAACGAAAATAGTTCCAAACAAAGTCCACACAATTGTTTTGATTCTCTGAGCAACACTTCCTGAATTGATCAGCCATTTGAATGAATCGGTTGAATCCAGTTGAATCTCAATGACTCGCTCTTTAGAAGGGACTTGCTGCCACCTACTGGCGGGTTTAATTTCAGGTTTAAAGTGTCTTTTCATTTTTTAAATAATTTCAAATAACCCTTCTGGGCCTTAAAAATTTTAGTTGCGTGGACTCTTAATGGAGGGACAGAAATTTCTTTAAATATCTTTATAAAGATTTTGATTTGCGTTCCAAAGATGAGTGAAGGTCTTATAGTTGTGGAACAACATGAGGGTGAGAAATTAAAGGGATAGTTCACCCAAAAATAAAATTTGATGTTTATCTGCTTACCCCCAGCGCATCCAAGATGTAGGTGTCTTTGTTTCTTCAGTAGAAAACAAATGATGATTTTTAACTGTAACCGCTGCCGTCTGTCAGTCGTATAATGCAAGTCAGCGGGAACTTAGACTATAAGAGTAAATAAAACACAACAGACAAATCCAAATTAAACCCTGCGGCTCGTGACGACACATTGATGTCTTAAGACACGAAACGATCGGTTTGTGTGAGAAACCGAACAGTATTTATATCATTTTTTACCTCTAATACACCACTACAGGGAGTGCAGAATTATTAGGCAAGTTGATTTTCTGATCATATTTTTTTCCCAAGCACATTTTACCAATTCCAATCCACATCAATCTTAATAACTACTATTAATATTGTTTTTAATCATTTATAAGTGATATATAATTGTTCATGAAGGCTGGAAATGAAAAATGCCTTATATTCAGGTGTGCAGAATTATTAGGCAAGTTTTCTTTTACAGGCAAAATGAGCCAAAAAAGAGATTTAACTCAGACTGAAAAGTCAAAAATTATTAAATACTCATGAGAAGGACGCAATACTAATGCAATACTAGAAATTGCAAAGTTAAAGCATGACCAAGGGACAGCAAAATGCTCATTGGGTCAGCGGGGTCAGACAAAAACAGGTGGAAAAGAAAAGACACATGTTAACTGCAAAATAATTAAGAATTAAGGTGAAGAATTAAGTGTGAAACCATCAGGAACCCTTTAGTCTCCAGCGCCACCATTTTCCAGAGCTGCAACCTACCTGGAGTCTCCAGAAGTGCAAGGTGTTAGGATCTCAGAGACTTAGGTTAGCTAAAGAATCCTAAAAAATGACCCGCACTTGATAATAATCACAAGCTGAAGTGTTATAAAATACATGAAGACTGGGTTTTAATAGGGCTTATAGACAGACAGCTTGAGAATGACTCCTGATGGACCAGCACCACATCCTCTTGTACCACTGTTTGAAGAATTTATCCAGAATCTGGCAGTAAGGTGTTTGAGTTCACTTTTAGTCCATCTCTTATCCTGAAATGTCTGTCTTGCAGAGATGGACTAAAAATGATCTTCCAAAACTTACTGCCAGATTCTGGAAGATAAATTCTTCAAACAGTGGTACAAGAGGATGTGGTGCTGGTCCTTCAGGAGTCACTCTCAAGCTGTCTGTTTATAAGGCCTATAAAAACCCAGTCTTCATGTATTTTATAACACTTCAGCTTGTGATTCTTATCAAGTGCGGGTCATTTTTTAGGATTCTTTAGCTAACCTAAGTCTCTGAGATCCTGAGACCTTGCACTTCTGGAGACTCCAGGTAGGTTGCAGTTCTGGAAAATGGTGGCGCTGGAGACTAAAGGGTTCCTGATGGTTTCACACATAATAACATTGCGTCCTTCTCATGAGTATTTAATAATTTTTGACTTTTCAGTCTGAGTTAAATCTCTTTTTTGGCTCATTTTGCCTGTAAAAGAAAACTTGCCTAATAATTCTGCACACCTGAATATAAGGCATTTTTATTTCCAGCCTTCATGAACAATTATTTACTTATAAATGATTAAAAACAATATTAATAGTAGTTATTAAGATTGATGTGGATTGGAATTGGTAAAATGTCTTGGGAAAAAAATATGATCAGAAAATCAACTTGCCTAATAATTCTGCACTCCCTGTATGTCCAACTGCATTCATCACTCGATTCGTTTGGTCTGATCGCGCTCTGACAGCGGCAGTGATGTCTCGCGCATATACTTCAATGAGAGCGAGACATCACTGCCGTTGTCAGAGCGCGATCAGACCAAACGAATCGAGTGGTGTATTAGAGGTAAAAAATTATATAAATACTGTTCGGTTTCTTCGCACAAACCGATCGTTTCTTGTCTTAGGACATCAATGTGTCGTCACGAGCCGCAGGGTTTAATTTGGACTTGTCTAAGCAAGTTTTATTTACTCTTATTGTAGAAGTTCCCATCCACTAGCATTATTTGACTGACAGACGGCAACGGTTGGAGTTAAAAATCATCATTTGTGTTCTAGTGAAGAAACAAAGACACCTACATCTTGGATGCTCTGGGGGTAAGCAGATAAACATCAAATTTTCATTTTTGGGTGAACTATCCCTTTAATGACAGCATTTTCATTTTTGGGTAAACTAACACATTAACAAGCAGAATCAATATGTACAGAGCAGTGTAATTTATCAAAGCTAATTTTGTAGTGTTGCTTTTACTTACAGGGTGATTGTCAGTTAAGCTGTGCTTCATTTCAGCACCATTTTCCCATCTGTGAGACATGGCGATGATGGCAGGACAAGCGGGAAGGGTTTTGAAGGCAGTTTCTCCATGACCATCTTTGAAAGACAAGTTTAAAAAATTTGTATTTATACCACATGTGTGTGGACAAATTTCACAAGCATGACATGGTCAATACATTTTTTCCCAAAATAAAACAACCCTTCACTATTCTGAACATCATTAAACTCAGCATTCCATTTCTTCAATAGTTTTTGTTCCAAAGGATCAAATCCATGCAGTTTGCTGAGGTTTTGTACGTCTAATGAACACATTAGCTTGGCTGTGAGGACTTCTTGCATTCTTTTGATACAAAATCGTTGTCAGTCATTAAACAACTTGGATTCTGTTTAAATTAAAACATAATGTATTAAAATGAAGGAAGACAACTGAGAAAAAAACAAAACAAGAGTAATAAACTGTACCCCAGTGTTTCCCAAACAACCTGGTTCTGTAGTAGCCCTAGCACTGCACATTTTGTCTCTCTAAACCTGATTTAACTTACCAGTTTGTTAGCAGAGAGACTCCAAGGCCGTAAAAGGGTGTCAGATAAGGAAGACATCAAAAATGTGTATTGTTGGGGATAATCTAGGACCAGTTGAGAACCACGGTCATCCAGCAGCATAAAACTTTCATCCACTTCTTGTTCTGTTACAATAAACAGAAACAGAAAAATGAAATATTGTCAGTAAGTTGTCACTTATTTAAATAGCTTACCTTCAAATGTTTCCATTAAATAGCAGGTTGTTGTAGTCTTTGCTTCACAAATTATTCCATTTGTCTAAAACACAAGTATAAACACATTTAGTAGCTACAACACAAATGCAAGAACTAACATAACGTTAGCTTCATAAGAAATAATAGTACAAAGATGCTTCAGATACCCCTGTAATACATTTACATGCATTACTATATAGAACATGCATTATTAATATACCACATTTCTGCAAATACCAGATTTGCAGTTAGTGTTACTACAGTAAATCTAATAAACAGTAGGTTATTTATCGATAACCACTCATGAACTAATCGTTCATTGGTTGCACAACGTTTTTCCAGGTTTTGCATAGAAGCTGTTGGGAATATTGCGCTTTTTCATCTTAGGCCTACAATATCTTAGATTTTAGCGAATTCAAACAGCTCTGTTGTAGTACCGTATGATCGAGGATCGAGGACCGAGCTCGCGCTGCGTAGGCCGAGCTGATAAACGGTCCGTGCGGCGCGGCTCGGCTCGTCTCAAACGGCACTTTCGTTCCGCATTTCTAAAAGACCTGTACAAAAAAAGTACTTTTTTAAAGTCTGAAGCTCAAATTTAGTTGTCATATTATGAAAGATTATCACGAAGACCGTAAAACATGCGTAATATTGGATAGTGATTGCTGAGACCTACTCTTCCTTAGTAAAAATATAAAATTCAGTTTTAGAATATAACGTTACGTAAGTTAATGTTTCACTACACAATACCTAATGCTATAAAAGTTTTATATACGAAAACGACATGGCTTACCTTCATAATCAGGCTGCAGCAGCTTCTTTCCGTTGACTGTCCCTGGACCGTTAAATTTTGAACCGTCACGGGATCCGCATTTAACCCAACAGATGGGTTATTAATAAAAATAACCCAACGTTTTTAAAAATGACCCAACATTTTTGGTAAATAACCCAACCTAGTGACCCAATATGTGTAACCCAACGGTTGGGTTAATAAAATAACCCAATGTTTTTTACTGTGTAGTATTACAACACAGCGCTGCGATATAAAGTTAAGGAAACTAAACAACAGAGAGAAATATATGTCTATCTCAGATTTAACGTTTGATCTATACACCAGCATCGGGCAATCACGTTATCTTGTTCACTGGAGAGAAATCTTTAGCTACACAGGGAAAGTAAGCATAAAGACACTGAATTAAACATAAATGCAGCTTTTGTGTCTTTATCAGCTTTTCTGCATTTATACTGGCCCTGATAATCATCACACATTCACTTACCGCTTGCTCTAATTCTGTAAATCGTTTTTATCGTTTTTATGAATGAATGAATGACTTACTAGCGTTGCTTTGGTCTTTCCTAAACAGCCGCTAGCGGCACCTGCTGGTGAAGAAGACTAACAGCAGATAGAGATGATGCATCGGCACTCTACTGCTCTTCCTGCAGTTCCCGGATGTGAAATGTTGAATTTTCTGCCGAATTTGAGCCACTGAATTTGTGGAAGCGAATTTGTAAAGCGAAATAAAATGGACTGAGAATTGCTAGTCGAATTTTATAGGTTGTATTTTTAAACAGAATGAATATTTTGGAAGTGAAATCTAAAAGGTGAATATTGAATTATTGAATTTTTAATAATGAAAATGTGTGTGAAATATTTTTAATTGAAATATTCACAGCCTAAATATACGACCATGTTGAATTTCAGCCCATAAAAATGCAAGCCTTAAAAATACAGTGCATCTAAATGCAAGTACAGCTAATGTAATGCATATTTTTTTCAAATAGTGCAATTCAACAAGCTTTTTATTTCAAAAACATTTGGCATTATTTTACTTCCATAGGCACGCACTGAATGCACTTGAGGCACTTCTCTAACGGTCGTGGACTTCTCAACTCGAGCAAAGCGAGCGAAGTTTGGTAAGTTAATATTGGAAAATATTATATATATTTGGTTTGACGTTGCTTTTTTATTGTAGAGTTAGTATGAGTTAACACTGTTGGAAAGTTAAAGATGTGGCTAACAATTCATAATCGTAGCTGTTAGGCCTATATTAAAATGTAATCATGTTAGTTCACTAATGTTCAATGTTCGTTGATTACATTCAGATGACATTAGACATTCTTATATTATTTCACAGCCGTTTATTTACTTAAAGTTAAGTGACATACATTGATGGATTTAAAAAAAAAAAACTGTATTGCGACTGTATTTTTAGCGAGTAAATGCTGCCATGTTGTAACATTCAAGTTGTATAGATTTAATAATACAATGGTGTTGTTTGACAAATTATGTAACGAGAGCAAATGGGTTTGTGTTTTGATAGTTTTTCTTTCAATTTGAAATGAAATCAGCAGAAATGAACAACAACACCTTTATTCATTTTTCCGTTTGTTTAAAAAAAAAAAAAAGATTTCTGCTAGATTTTTTTGGTTTATGTCAATTTTTTTTTTTTTTTTTTTTATTAAAGGCACCATTTTCTTGTTTCTGCTTATTTCTCTTTTCTGCTTATTTATTTATTTATTTATTGTTTGTTTCTGGTTATTTTCTCATGCTCTCCTGACCTCTACCTAAAAGGCCACAGCACTCCTGACCTCTACCCAAGGCGCCATAGCAGTCCTGAGCTCAACCCAAGAGACAATAGCAGGTACATTATCACTGAGGCACATCAGCTCTGAGATTCATCCATTAAGGCATGCCAGCAGTGAGATCCACACATCAAGCAACACCAGCACTGAGATGAAGTCATGCCAGCTCTGAGATCCATAGACCAAGCCATGCTGCACCTTCTCTAGTCCCATCAAAGCATACTGAGCCACACCAGGGAGCAGACATCTAGTTTGCAAACATGTGAGTATATTAATGTTTATTATAGTTATGTTTGTTTTTAGTAATTTTTTTTCTCTGGCAACCTACTATTTGGACTTCATATTGTTTTTTTGCACTCTTTCTTATACAAAAAATGACTAAAAGTTAAAACTTACACTACCGTTCAAAAGTTTGTGGTCAGTAAGATTTTAATGTTTTAAAAGAAGTATCTTATGCTCAACAAACCTGCATTTATTTGATTAAAAATATAAACAAAAACAGTAATATTGTGAAATATTATTCCAATGTAAATCAGCTGTTTTCTATGTCAATATACAGTAAAGTGTAATTTATTCCTGTGATCAAAGCTGAATTTTCAGCATCATTACTCCAGTCTTCAGTGTCACATGATCCTTCAGAAATCAATCTAATATGATGAATTGATGCTCAAGAAACATTTATGATTATTTTCAATGTTGAAAACAGTTATTTACATTTTTATTTCATGATGCTATGATGAATAGAAAGTTCAAAAGAACAGCATTTGTCTGAAATCTAAATCTTTTGTAACAATAAACACTACCGTTCAAAAGTTTGGGGTCAGTAAGATTTTTAATTTTATTGTTGGGGGATAGAAATAAAATTAATCAATACTTTTATTCATCAAGGATGAGTTAAACTGATCAAAAGTTACAGTAAAGACAATTATAATGTTAGAAAATATTCTATTTTAAATAAATGCTGTTCTTTTGAACTTTCTATTCATCAAAGAATTTTGAAAAAAAAAAATTGTACACAACTGTTTTCAACATTGATAATAATAATGAATGTTTCTTGAGCATCAAATCATCATATCAGAATGATTTCTGAAGGATCATGTGACACTGAAGACTGAAGTAATGATGCTGAAAATTCAGCTTTGATCACAGGAATAAATTACACTTTACTGTATATTCACATAGAAAACAGCTGTTTTAAATTGGAATAATATTTCACAATATTACTGTTTTTGTTTGTATTTTTAATCAAATAAATGCAGGCTTGGTGAGCAGAAGAGACTTCTTTTAAAACATTAAAAAATCTTACTGACCCCAAACTTTTGAACGGTAGTGTATATGTACGTATGTTCGTGCCAACAACTTCCAAAAATTCATATCTCAAGAATGGTTTGTTAAGATGTTGTAATTTGTGATGAATAGTCTTGATGGTGATTGTTCAATTCAATAACCACATTAACTTTTGATACAGAAGCTAATTTCAAACCATGTTTACATGTATGTTTCAGCGGCTGTGAGGCGTAACCGTCTGATGTCTGCGGCCACAGATAAGGACATTGATTCCACCATCAAAAGATTGCTATATCTGGCCCCAGATAGTGATGGTGGCAGGAGAGAGAGGATGAAGAGAAAAGAGCGTCAGGAGAGTACAACAGGTTAACGGACTTGCGACTTGTTTTAATGTTCAAGAGTTGTGTGCACAGTGCCACTTGTTCATGAACTGAAACTTAGATGTTCAAGAGCTGTGTGAAACATGGCACTGACATTCAAGCATTGTTTTTTGTTGTTTTGTTAAAATGTGAAACAATAAATATTTTTTCAGAATACTATTGTTGTTCAGGCATTTTTCATTTGGGCCAAGGGTGTGTATAAAGTGGCTAGATTAAGGTTTTGTTGAGGCTGACATGTGGAACCAAATGTTTGGTCCTGAATAGTACCAGAATAGGGCCAGCTATAGTCACACATTAGGCTGAAATATGGCTATGCCATGGGCCATATGTGGCCCGAGTTCTGGCAACCAGACCTGGTCCAGTCATGTACCGTAATTCACTGCTGTATTTGGGCCAAGAGAAAGTGGGTTGTGTGGCCCATCACTGGGCCAAACCAGTTTTGCTATGTGGGAAGCTGCTGTAGCCTTAAAAGGTAAGTTATATCGTGTTTTTTTTTTTAATGTATATAACTTTATAACATTACAAGTCTCTTATGAGATTTTGAAGAACCGATTGAATGAGTATCAAAGAGCTGTTAAATTGGCTAGATCAAATTATTTCTCTGTCATCATCTCCAGAAACTGTAATAATTCTAGAGTACTTTTCTCTACTGTAAATGCTGTTCTTCATCCTACTGCTACTCCTGCACTCGCTCCTTCTGCTGACATGTGTGAAGAGTTTTTAAACTTTTTTATTGGTAAGGTTGATGGAATTAGATCTCTAATTTCATCTGTTGGTAATTGTGGCGACCAGGGCGGGCGAGAGCCGTGAGGGAACGGCGCGAGGCCGCCCACATGGAAAAAACCTATATAAACATATATGTTTCAATATAGGTTTTGATATAGGTTTTACATATATGTGACATATATAAAATTGGCCGTTTTCCTATATTATATGTACATATATGCACACATAATATAGGAAAACGGCCAATTTTATATATGTCACATATATGTAAAACCTATATCAAAACCTATATTGAAACATATATGTTTATATAGGTTTTTTCCATGTGGGACCAATTTCACGTGTTCGTGTAGCGGTGTGTTTTCTGCGTTGTGTCGTAATCAAAGACAGACTGCGAAAAATCTTGCCATCAGGTCCTCACTTTATTCTGTATAACACAAATGGCAATATATGAGGACTTGTGCAGCATACAAACAGCATATGCGGCAGCAACGCACAACGCTGAGAAAGAGAGATATTAAAAGTAACTTAAGTAAAGAAAAATAATCAACGAAACATCTGAATGTACATCACAGAGGGGTTTTGGATTACAATCATACAAATATATCATGTGAATTCAGCTGTTACATGAAACATGGCCTTAATTGAATCACCGCAAAAACTTTGTGCGACCTACCGCTGTGATGTCTCATGCAGACTGGGAAGCAGCAAAGTGCGTCAACACCCCAAGTCAGCATGGCGGCAGGAAACCCCAAATATGGTCATGGCAAGTGGAATCACAAAATAATTGTCTAAATACATAACTGCTACATTCGCACATACATAAGTTCTTGCATATTTTTTTTCGTTAATTCTTAGTTTTTGCCTTGATAATAGAAAATATGAGCTAGGCATCATGTATGACAGTCAAAAATGAGATATGAGCTACAAAATGACCAGATCCTGCCATTAGCTATATAGAAGACATATCTTGTATGTATAGGGCATATATATGGATATGAAGAAGCAATACAGGAGACCTATATTTCCTGTATATGCACATATATGCACCTCAATTTTGCCTATATGTGGCATATATACACATATATGCAGTATATATACACATATATGCAGCATATATATAGCATATATGCAGTATATATGCGCATATATGCAGCATATATATTATCATATATGTGCATATATGCAGCATATATGTACATATACACTGCATATAGGTTTCATATATGCGCATATATCCACATATAGGTTCTTTCCATGTGGGCGGTGACGCAAGTGATAACGAGCATCACCTGGGAGGCGCACCGGCCTTGAGTCTCTCACGGAGGAGCTCCGGGAGCATAAAAGGAGGAGCGACGACCGTGACGGACGAGAGAGGACCAGGCCTGGACTTTACGTTATGTTTTATTATGTTTGTGTGGCCGGCAGACGTCCGCGAGGGTCTACCGGCATTACTTTCGTTTTGTATTTGTTTATTTTGGTATTAAAGTTTTGTTTGAATGTTCGCCGGTTCCCGCCTCCTTCCTCCCGGGTTTCGGCACCAATGTAACGTAGTTCGTAAACGCCACATACCCCCATCGCCCCTCGCAGGCCGGGGGGTACTCCCGAGACTGCGCTCTACTCCCCCTTGGGGCCTGTCTCGGCGGCCGCAGCACCTGGGGGTAAGGACAGACGAGACGAGAGAAAGGAGACGGAAGCAAGGGGAGCGACAGGACGAGAGAGGGGAGAGAGGAAAAAGAAAAGAAAAAAAAAAATTCTGGGTCCGGTTCCCAGACACACTGCCACTCGGTCTTCAGCCAGCCGGGAGGCTCTTCCTCGCGGTGCCATGCGGTGGCACTGGGCGCTCAGTGGATGGCCCGATCCTCGACCGCCTCCTGGCGGCCGGCGATGGCTCCTCCGGTTGAGGGCAGCCGGCAGCGAGTCCCCCGTCCCCTGCTCCTCCCCTTCATGGCGGATGGCAGCAGGCTCCGGCCCACGGCGGACGGCGGCGACTCCTCCGCTCCCTCCTGGACGGCAGCCACCCCACCTCGTCCCAGGAGCACGGCATCCGGGTCTCCGTCCCACCTTTCACAAGGCTCCAGCATCACCGTCTCGGGCAGCCTCTCGCGGTCTTCACTCCCGCGCTGCCCGAACTCCGCAGCACCGCGATCCCCCTCAGCAGCGAGGGCTCTCCGACAGCATGTCCCTCCTTCCTCCCGGGTTTCGGCACCAATGTAACGTTGTTCGTAGATGTGGGAAGAAGGAGGTGGGAACCGGCGAACATTCCACCAAACTTTAATATAAAATAAACAAAGAACAAAACGAAAGTAATGCCGGCAGATCCTCGCGGACGTCTGCCGGCCACACAAACATAATAAAACATAACGTAAAGTCCAGGCCTGGTCCTCTCTCGTCCTTCACAGTCGTCGCTCCTCCTTTTATGCTCCCGGAGCTCCTCCTTGAGAGACTCAAGGCCGGTGCGCCTCCCAGGTGATGCTCGTTATCACTTGCGTCACCGGCCTCGCGCCGTTCCCTCACGGCTCTCGCCCGCCCTGGTCGCCACAGTAATGATTTTATTGTTTCTGTTGCCCCTCAGAACCATTTGACCAGTTTTATGCCTGTTTCTTTGCAGCAGCTTAAGGATATAACTGCTAATATGAAGCCCACCAGGTCTCCTGGTGATGTGCTTCCTTCTTCTCTGTTTAAGCAGGTACTTGATTCAATTGGCCCAAGTATTCTGTCTATTATAAATATTAGTTTGTCATCTGGTGTTGTTCCGGTTAGTTTTAAGCACGCGGTTATTCAGCCCCTTTTAAAAAAACCCAGCTTAGATCCATTTGACATGAGTAGTTTTCGTCCGATTTCAAAATTGCCTTTTATTTCAAAAATATTAGAAAAAATTGTGCACGCACAGCTTAATGACTTTTTAATTAGGAATAACATCTGCGATAGATTCCAGTCAGGTTTTAGAGTTGGTCGTAGTACAGAATCGGCTCTTTTGGGGTGTCTAATGATATCCTACGAGGTGTTGATTCTGGAAACTGTGTTGTCTTGCTGTTGTTAGATCTTACAGCGGCATTTGATACAGTTGATCATAACATTCTCATTGATCGTCTTAGGGATCAGGTTGGTATTCAGGGCTTAGCCCTGAAATGGTTCTCTTCCTATTTAAAGAATAGGACTCTTTCAGTCAGCTTAGGGGATTATTTTTCTTCCATTGCCCCCCTTGTGTGTGGGGTTCCACAGGGCTCAATACTGGGACCAATTTTATTTTCCCTTTATATGCTCCCTCTAGGTTCTATTTTTGAGAAATTTGGGATTCAGTATCATCTTTATGCAGATGATTCTCAAATTTATGTACCACTGAAACATGGACATAAAAGTGCCATTCAGTCTCTTCAAGCATGTTTGGCAGAAGTTAAGTGCTGGCTTGCAAATAACTTTCTCCAATTAAAGGTCCCGTTTTTCGTGGTTTTTTGAAGCTTTGATTGTGTTTATAGTGTGCAATATAACATGTGTTCATGTTTTGCGTGTAAAAAAAAACAGTATTTTTCACATAATTTACTTATCTGTATACCGCTGTTTCCACTGTCATAAAAACGGGCTGATGACTTCCTTGTTCTATGAAGTCCCTCCTTCAGAAATACGTAACGAGTTCTGATTGTGCCAGCGGTTCCTGTGTTGTGATTCGACAGCTCTGAGCGCACTGTGCCCAGAAAGGTCACGCCTCTTACCATAACGTGGAGATGCACGCGCTCAGTGTTATTGTAAACATGTCTTTAATTTTACCCTATCAATTTGAGCCGGAATCAGACCCGGTGATTGGACTGCGGGATGAAAATAACAGCGTTTCGACGACATGGCGACAAACACACTCTACAAACGCAACTCTTGTGTATTCCTGTGGGTGGAGGTTAGTCAAAAAACTGTTTTAGTGACGTCATTAAAGAAGGAAGTAGAGGGATGTAGTCCAAACTGGCCGTTCGATGTAGGCGACTTCTGTTAAATAAAATATCTCGCTTGGCATTGAACTTTGAGCTTTAAAATTTTACAGATTTTATTTATACTCTAACAACAACATTACACACTAACTAAAGTTTGAAACATGGGATCACGAAGAACGGGACCTTTAAATGAGGATAAGACTGAGATCATTTTATTTGGAAATAAGGGGTGTGTGGATGATGACTGCCTGGGGAAAAACTGTCAAGCGTGAGGAACCTTGGTGTCATTTTTGACTCTGAGCTCAAATTTGAGCAGCAAATCAATGCTGTTGTTAAGAATAGTTTCTTCCATCTTAGATCAATATCTAAATTGAAATCTATTCTTACCTTTAATGATATGGAGAAGGTTGTTCATGCCTTTGTGTCTTCACGTTTGGATTATTGTAATGTATTGTATTTGGGTGTGAGTCAGGCTTCTCTCTCCCGTTTGCAGCTCGTTCAGAACTCAGCTGCTAGACTTTTAACGGGTACTAAGAAGAGAGAACACATTACTCCATTGGTTACCCATACGATACAGAATTCAATACAAAGCACTGTTGTACGTTTTTAAGTCTCTGCATGGTCTAGCCCCTGAGTATGTTACTGATTTAATCAGCCGCTGTCAATCCAGCAGATCTCTGAGCTCAAATGATCAGTTGTTTCTTGTAAAGGTTAAAATGTAAAGGTGATCGGGCGTTTTCTGTTGCAGCTCCTAGGCTTTGGAATGACCTTCCTCAGTCTCTAAAAACTTGTCCTTCATTGGATGTTTTTCAGAGTGCGCTTAAAACTGATTTGTTTTCTTTAGCTTTTGACAATGCTTTGTAAGTGTGTATGTCATATGTCTGGTTTTTGTTTTCTATGTTTCTCTTTTATACTTTCTGTACAGCACTTTGGTTCCACTTGTGGTGTTGAAAGTGCTTTATAAATAAAGTTGAGTTGAGTTGAAATTGTGTACTGAAACATACATAATGCCTGTGTCTCAATGTGCATACTATCCATACTAAATAGTATGTGACACTAGTAATATTCAATACTATTTAGGGCGGATAGGGTGCAAGTATGCACATTGGGATGCAGGGATATTCTTCAACTGAATTTTATATTTTTAAAATGAAGTTGTAATTATCTTTAGTCACTTTTAATGTTCTCAGGAAAGTGATATCGATTGGAAATGCTAGCTATCCTAGTTAGCTCGCTAGAAGTAATCAAATAATTAAAACATTATACTAGCGAAACTGTACCTTACTATGGTAATATAATATTGTCTCAGAAATCACTATCTAACATTACGTATGTTTTACGTGTCTTCGTGATAATTCATAATCACAGAAAATTTGAACTTTATATTTGTATTTTTTCCGTACAGATGCGATTACAGCTTTATACGTCGCACTACAGAGCGCTCGAAATGCGGAACGAAAGAGCACTTCTCATCGGACCTATTTTTTCGCTCAGATTGGGTTGTTTTTAACCCAACATTTTTTTTTTTTTTTTTTTTTTTTGAGTGAACAGGCCTATTTATGTTTGCTTAGAAACCATTGTTTGGTATCAAAAAATATAAAAAAATAAAAATAAAATAAAATAAAAAACTTAAAATGAGTTTGAAGGACATCCTATAATTGTTTTATGAATTTACAGTAGTCACAATGAGGTTTTTGACGAGTCCTGAAGGCTCTGAAATGCGTGATAATGACCCAATGACTGATTTCTTTAATAGACCTAATATTCTGAATGTGTTTTAAATACCCAATAATCAGGTTTATACATTAATCATCAATGAATCACTAACTATAAAAAATCACCAGTGTTTTTATCAAACTGTTATATTGTCATAAAAGAAACTAATGTATTTGTTGATGTATTTGAAATAGATTTTATATTTTATCCAATATTTTAAGAAATACCTGATGATGAGATGATGAAAATGTTCTGAATAACAGGAATGAGGCATGAAACACATTCAATGACCGCTGGGTGTCAGTGTTGCTCCATCACATTCTGTCCATTTAGTTTTTCCACAATTGCTTCATTTCTTGAAATCTTCACCCATTTTCTCACAACATTAAACACAAAACCAAATCTCAAAACCCCTGACTCTTTTGGCAAAAATCAAACAATCGTCTCCAAACCATTTCACCGGTTCTCAAAATCAAACAAAGCTAACAAACATCAGTCAATATATAAACTCTACAGATCATTCGTTAGACAATACATCAAAAAAACAGAGAACACTGAATCCAGAGCATGGTACAGAAAAAATATATACTTTATACAGAAAACGAAATCTGCTATTATGTAAAAAAAAAAAGTATAGTAGGTGAATATATTGTACAGTATTTCTAGTTGTGCAGCTGTAAAATCAAAGTCCTTTAACAGCTGTTTTTGGGCTGTTTGTTTGAGTTAAAATGGATGTTCACAGGTGGGTTTGGGTTGGTGTTTGTCTGGAGAGTCTATTTACAGTCTCGCGATCCTCGTCTCGCTGCAGGCAGGCAGACAGGTGGCCATTAGCTCATGATGGAGCCGATGAAGGCTGCCTGCACAGATGACTGCCTCCTAGTTTGGGCTTCAAATGTCATTTTCTACGCTACGTTTCTCAGCCCACGCAGACCTGGGCTTCTGTACCAATTTAGATGTCAACCTTTGACATTTCACAGGTTTTCTGCAGTCACCCACCCACCCCAAGCCATGCCTAGCCGGATCTTTCTCATGGTTTCTGTCCACAGGTGAACCGGGTTGATCCACATCAGGTGCTGAAGGTGAAGGTCATGACACCGGTCTGGTTATCCGTGTAATTGCAGTCATAGACTCAATGCATCAGTAGTGTTTCAAATACAAGTGTCTTTACTGTTCATGAATCACAGCTAATTCTCAGTGAATATTATCATACACCAGTGGAGAAATCTGTCACTTCATCAACAGCATTATGTGAAGGAATCATTATCTTAAATAAATGCACAGAGATAATATTATTTCTCACGTTTTGCACAATTGCACATTACAGGAATAAATTTCCATTGACACCAATTTTCAATTAAAAACGGAAAGCTTTTTATGCGCTTTGGTGGTTCATTTACACGACATCGACGTTTTGGGGTCCTGAAAATGGGTTTCAAATTGCAAGTTTTTGAAAACAATCCCATTATCATCTCTGTGTAAACAACAACAATGCAGATCTGTGAAAACAGCGATGTCATGCACATGCATATTACATGTTTAGTCTATGCGTTTTTGGCACAAGTGCTCTGTAAAAGTATAGTTTTTCTTAACTTTCCTTCTTTACTTGAATCCAAATGGAAGTGACATAAACTGCAATTTATCGATGGCAGCTAGAGACAGGCTCCAAAAAGGAGTCAGTCCCAATCCCATGTTAAAATGCCCAACTTTACTGCAGAAAAAACAGGTTTTCAGCCTGGTACAAAAAGTAGTTTTGGTCTATACAGCTAATTTTGCCCTTCATGACAACTCTGGGGGGGTTAATTTTTTATATAAGTAATGCATTTAAATTACAGACGCTAGGACACATTTCTCAATACTTAGATCACTTTTGCAAAACTCTTCACACAGTGAGCACAACAGAAGTCTATGTGGGCTAACAAAATGTATTAAATGACTACATCTTTCAAATATGTATAATGTATAATGATTGTGTTGTATAATTGTATAATGATACCTGATGAAGTGTTTTGGTAGATTTAGTGCATTTTGAATGTGAAATGAACTGTTGTGCCAGGATGAAAGTTGGTTAGGTGAACTGTGTGAAGAGTTTTGAAAAAGTGGCCTAAATATTGAGAAATGTGTCCTAACGATTGTAAAAAACTTAAAGTTCTGCATAATTAAGGGAGTGGCCACTTGAGTGACAGGTGGATTGCCGCTGCTGTCACTACTAGCCGTTTGTCTGCTGTCTGTGAGCCGTCACGTCACCTCAGCTAATTCCAGCCGCTGAACTTGGCATCATTGTTGGATCATCTTGGCACTGGCTAAAAGTTTTGTCCGTCATATTTACTACAATGACAATTGCTGGAGAACATGCCTCTCAAGACAGCACTGCTTGGATATTACAGTTTTTCTTGATTGCTTAAACACATTTCTTTTTTCAGGTCAAAATGAAGCTCTACACTCAAAATCATTCACTCTTGCTGAAAAACCAAATTTTGCCCTCAGACATCACGGGGGTGGGGGGGGGATCCTCTTGATCCACCCCTGGCACGCATCAGCTGAAATGTCTAGTCAGGCTTCTTCCATTCCATCGTCTCTTGTGTCCTACAAAAACAGAAGTACTGTTACTGTAACTGTAACACATCCTTTTTACAAATGGAAGCAGACAGAAGCTCTATCAGTATGTAAGGCAATTTACAGTTTTTGCCCATTGCTTGAACACTATAGACCCATGCTTAGACTAAAGTAACACAACTTGAAGCTTTTGTTACCATACCTCAAACACATGTACCCATACCTTAAACAAAAGCGCTGCTTTGCACTCTAGTTGCAATTCTGCAACACACTTACTCCTTTATGCAACACACTTGGTCCTGCACACTACACACTATTTCATACATAAGACACTTTGTTCAAAAATGAAATCTCAGGGTGCCATTTGGAAAACACATGTATCCAAAATACAAAACACATCAGGTAATTGCAACCACTCAAATACACACCTGAAGGCACTTACTTGCAAAACTGAACACCAATCAGCCAGCTACAAAAAGCCCTCAGTTTAGCCATTTCAAGAACTTTGCAAGCATGGATGGAGGGAGAGCAAGAGGCAGACCAAGAGGAGGAGGAGGAGGAGGAGGAGGAGGAGGAGGAGGAGGAGGAGGAGGAGGAGGAGGAGGAGGAGGAGGAGGAGGAGGAGGAGGACAAGGTCAGGGTCGAAGAGGCCATGCACGGACCCCTATTTCAGATGATATAAGAGCAACTTTGGTGGACCATGTCATCAACCATGGCCTGACTATGAGGGAAGCTGGGCAGAGAGTCCACCCACATCTAAGCCGCTTCACAGTGGCATCTGTAATAAGAACATTCCGACTAGAAAACAGGGATGTCTTCACCTCTCTACCTTCTACTCTACTCAGATGGTATTTACAGCACTGTATTACAGTATATCACATTACCACATCACATGTACAGGGTATTGCAGGGTGCTAATGCTCCTTTTGCAGCCAAAGTGGTAGTTTTTGTGAAACATAACATGATTACTTATATTGAGATGTTTCAGTACAGTGGATGATACAGTATATACAGTAAAGTACTGTAAGAAAAAGAAGCAAACCGATGACAATTTGTGGTTGCATTTCTCTAGAATAACTAGAAGACCTTCTGGGGGAGGACGCCAACGCCTGTTCACACAACAGCAGGAACTTGCCATTGTGGACCTAGTGAGGGCAGATAATGCCATCCGTCTCCACCAGCTATGACAGAAAATTCTTGCAGACAGCCAAGTGTTCAACAACATAAACCATGTGAGCATCACCACCATCAGACGCATCTTGGGAAAACACAACATCACCATGAAACGGCTCTACAGGGTCCCATTTGAGAGGAACAGCGTCAGGGTCAAAGGACTTCGAGCTGAATATGTACGGGTAAGTGTAATTGTCCTTTACATTTACAATACAGTATTGGTGAATGTATGTACCATATCAGTACCCCATGGATCCATTCGGAGAGCTACACAGGTACCTGTGTGATGGGGAGAGGGTTATGTATGTGTAGCACTGTAGTACAGTAATATGTTTTTTTTGTTTGTTTGTTTCAGAGAATCTTGGCCGTGGATGGAGCTGCACAGCCTCATGAATTCATTTTCATTGATGAAGCTGGATTCGACCTGAGCAAAACAAGGCGACGGGGTCGTAATGTAATTGGCCAAAGGGCAATTGTGCACGTCCCGGGGCAGCGCGGGGGAAATCTCACAATGTGTGCCGCCCTAAGCCTTCGAGGGGTTCTGCATCATCATGCTAGGCCCATACAATACCCAACATATACTCACATTTCTAGATGCTCTCTATAATATAGTTGTACAGAACAGACCAGATCAGCCCAGGTTTGTGGTGGTATGGGATAATGTCAGTTTCCATCGGGCTGCTCTGGTCCAGGCCTGGTTCACCAACCACAATCAATTTGAAGTGGTATACTTGCCCCCTTACTCACCATTTTTAAACCCTATAGAGGAATTCTTTTCGGCTTGGAGATGGCGTGTATATGACCGCCAACCACATGCCTGCATGCCTCTTCTGCAGGCAATGGAGCAGGCCTGCGGCGACATTCAGGTGACAGCAATCCATGGATGGTTTCGACATGCAAGGGGATATTTTCCCCGTTGCCTTGCGGGAGAAGACATTGCTTGCGATGTCGATGAGATCCTGTGGCCAGACCCCAACAGACGGTGGGATCCATGAGCCTTACTTTTTTTTTTTTTTTTGGGCTTTTTTTTTCTTTTGGCAATGTACAATATTGAATAGGCCTATTTGCTTTTTTGGTTGTTTGAAAATGTGCCTCCTGAAAATATGCCTTCTGAATAAACTGTGAAAATCAAAGACTGCAGTGTTTTATATAAAGTAGACTAGTGTGTTCCCCCTGATCTGAAAGTGTATGCATATGATGCAAGTGTGTGTCATTTTGTCATCAGTGTTACATTTTGACAAAGGAATGTTAGGTTTTGATAGCAGAGTTTAGGTTTTGATAGTAGAGTTTCAATTTGACACAGATGTGAATGGTATATTTCCCAGTGTTGTGTCATGTTTACTTGTGTGTAGAGTTTTGGCACAATGAGCGAAGTTTTGCAAAATGAGTTCAAGCAATGGGCAAAAACTGTAATGCATGTGTTGTAACAGAGTACAGCACTCAGAAGTTACACTGAGGTACACCTACCTGTTTTCCTCCCTGAAGGTTCTTATGATCGAGGCGATGGTGAAGCAACTTTATTTTGGTTGAACTCACTGCCCATCCTCCCTCATAGTCATACCCTGGACATGGTCAATTAGTGGCAGGAATTTCATCTGAGACTCTTTGTCTCCTTGTCCCTCATCCTCTTCCTCCTGCTTCACCTCTTCCTCCACTCTTTACTGCTCTTGCTCATCTTTCTCCTCCTCCTCTCTGGTGTCCTCAACCTTTTCAATCACGTCTCTCTGGATCCATTGTTCCAAAACTGAATGAACTGTCTCTGGCTCTTTTATCTATCTATTGAAGTTTCTGATTGGTGTGTGATAAATTTTGACTCTTGTGGGTAACTGTGTGCTAATTGAGCTCAAGCTGTGCTGACTTGAGTGAACAATATTGAATGCTAGTGCTTTCTAAATGACAACATGGTGTAGGCAATGAGAAATGAAGGGATTTGTGTGTAGAGTTTTGCAGTGACAGTTCAACAAATCTGATTCATGTGTCAAAACAGGGGAATAGTGTTTATAGTTTAGGGAAACGGGTGTGCTTTTTGATAAATGCCGTTATGGTTTTGAAATTTTAGTTCAAAAGTCTGGTCATAGTGTTTAAGCAATCGAGAAAAACTGTAACTAAAACTGCTGCACTATTTTGAAAAATATACTTTGGACAAGGGCTCATTTGTTTGTGAAAGTCTAATATATAAGATCGTATACAGATACATAAACATAAACGCTGCTCAGATTGCATAATTTCTTAAAGAACGATGAAGGAGAGCAGATTGTTCAGAAGAAATGTGATGCAAACAATGGACAATATATCAACATTTCATGGATTTAACACTTTTGTGGACTAAAAAGTGCTGTTGGATGTTTTTCAACGGACATTTTACCCAAGTGCCACGGATTGGATTCATCTCGCGATTGCAATTTCATTACAAGGTATGAAGTCCTGGTTTGATTTTGCGTGTTGTCATTTGCTCACCCGACACACTGAAGCTCACCTGCTTCAGAAATGCTCTTCAGAAACCTATGGGTGACGTCACAGACACTACGCCCACGTTTTATACAGTCTATGTTTACAACATGACATCGCCGACCACTGACCTGGCATGCATAATAAAGCATTTTTAGTCATTTTTGCGGATCCGTGTGAACAGGGATCATTTGTATACAAAGGGATCATCTATACAAAGAAAAATCTACCATTTTTTATTTTATTTTTAACATTGTTGTCGTGTAAGCATAGAGACTACTTTCAAAAACATTAAAATACCTTAGTGTTTCCAAACTTTTGACTGGTACTATCTGAGAATTATTACAACCGAGAAACATTAAAAGTCTCAAATTGCTCATTTAATCTCATTGATGTCTAAGAGAAACAATGATTTTCCTCATCTAAGTGACTACTTTTCTGATTTGAGTAGTTTGCAATAATAAAAAAACAATTATGTTACATTAGTTATTCTAATCACTATATCAATTTTAAGTACAGTAGAGTGTGTAATAATACTGAAAACCATCAAACAACACCCACAAACTAATGGAGATGGTCCAGTCTCTCCACCTCTAACATCATACTGACCTCAATCCAGAAGTATGCTTATTCTTACAGTAGACGGTGTTGGATGTGAGTCATCAACTTAAACATGAACCCGCCGCAAGATAAACTAATCTATCATCAGCATTGCAGCATTGCTTGTATTTTCGCCCGCATTGTGTTCCAGTGTAATGGTGGTCCACTGCACAGTTTGGAAGCATGTGAAGATCATTTGCATGGAAATGAGTTGTAGATCAGGAGATGAACGTTTGCCAATCAGTTTGAACACACACATCTCTCTGAAGTCCAAATGCTCCAGAATAATAAACACTTCAGCGTAAGAAGCTCTGGAGGGTGTTTGTGTGGGAAAACGGATCTCAAATGCTTGTCATGTGGAATAAACTGCTGGAAGAATCTCAATTATAAGGACAGCTGCACTTTTTCCTTATTACTGGGAGTTTTTTCCTTGCCTCATTCTCCATGAGGTGTTGTATTGTGAAGAGTACTTCACCGATAAAACTGACTTGACTTAAAAGAAACAAAAACAGACCCAAATGAGTCAATAGTTGTCATCCAGTAGATATAAAGCGAACGTGGATAGCAGCTCAGATCTTGGGGGAATTTGATGATCCAGGATGGTTTTAATTATAAAGCCACATAACAAACTCTGCGAAGCGAATGACACCGGAAGCCTCGCACATTCAAATTACAAACGGTCACACTGCTCTTATAAGTTATGAGCGCTACATACTTACTGTATGACTCATTTGTCTGTTTTTATTCCTCCTGAAGATTTTAAGGAAACACAACTTGTTGACACGTACATGAAACACAACGGAGACTAAATTATTTCTCCTAACTTCTGCTGGTATTTTGCCAATGTTTTTCCCATTAAAATAAACGTTTACATGCACTTAACATAAAATACAAATATTTTATTATATGTTTTATCAGTGACTGATCATTTATTTTTGGAGGTGCTTGACAATTCCGACTTATCTGGTAAATGGAGACACCATATAATCTAAAATCTTTGGTTTCAATGCTCCAGAATGTCCCACATAAAAGCGCCCAACAAAACACACTGACCCCAGAGGAAGAAATTCCTTACATGTAGCGGGATGATGAACGGCTGTGAGGGCGGAACGCTTTCTCTGGAGGGGATAGAGATGCCAGAGTAATGGAAGACCACGGCCAGAACTTCTCCCTCAGGCTAATGGGCCAGAAAGCCAAAGTCTCATTTTTAACAGACCTTTTGTCGCTTCCCCTCAGGCTCTTTGAGGAAACAAATAATGACATCACTCGCCCTAACGATCCACATCAACAGACCTTTACGTGTAATGTTGTTGATCCGCGCATGACGGATTTCACAAGCTTGACAATGCTGGAAGGCATGCAAGAACAAATGATGAGCATCTTTCACGTTAAAGATGATTCACGGCTTATTCACATTCACATTTATGGGAAATCTACACCGCGAGGAGCTTGATGCGCAGTTTAGTTTCAATAAATCTGCAAGCAGAACACAAACCCGTGATCCTCCGCCATTTGGATGGTGTGCGGTCGTCTCCATGACCCTTATTCAACATGCATTTCTGTGCAGAACTTCAAAAAGGTAAAGGGGAGAAGTATCGTGGTGCCTGGGACAGATAGCAGCCCAACATTCTGCATAAATTCCTTTTGATGTGTAACTTTGATCAGAACGAGATACTAATGCTGCAGCCATCCAGCTCTCCATTAGCCAAGACACCAGCACGCCGATTATGTAATAAATATAACGAACTGCCACTGAGATGAACGGGAACGATAACGGACAGATCCCTGCTGCTATTACTGACCTACTTGGGTTTGAGTTCAAGTTCACTTGAAGCTCCTTTAGAAGTTGGACATTCCTATTACTAATGGTGGCCGAGAGATCTCAACGCACTGTAACTGAAGAAAACACATGCAAATAGAAAAAACACCAGCAAATTAAGAAAATGTCTTCATCAGTTTGACAACATGTGCTGCAAATACTTACACCGCAACCAAATACAGAAACAACCTGCAAATACACAATGCAACCAAATACAGAAACACGCTGGAAATACAACGCAACCAAATACAGAAATGCGCTGCAAATACTGACAACACACTGCAAATACTCACAGCGCAAAATCCTCACAATGCAACCAAATACAAAAATGCGCTGCAAATCCTCACAACGCAACTAAATAAAGAAATGCACTGCAGATACTAACAACGCAACCAAATACAGAAACACACAACAAATACTCACAGCGCAACCACATACAAAAACACACTGCAAATACTCATAATGCAACCAAATACAGAAACAATCTGCAAATACTCACAACGCAACCAAATACAGAAATGCACTGCAAATACTCACAACACAATCAAATACAGAAACACACAGCAAATACTCACAATGTAACCAAATACAAAAACAACCTGCAAATACTCACAACGCAACTAAATACAGAAATGCGCTGCAGATACTAACAACGCAACCAAATACAGAAACACACTGCAAATACTCACAATGCAACCAAATAAAGAAATGCGCTGCAAATACTCAAAACACAACTAAATGCAGAAATGCGCTGCAAATACTAACAACACAACCAAATACAGAAACAATCTGCAAATACTCACAACGCAACCAAATAAAGAAATGCGCTGCAAATACTCACAGTGCAAAATACTCACAACACAACTAAATGCAGAAATGCGCTGCAAATACTAACAACACAACCAAAAACAGAAACAACCTGCAAATACCCACAGCGCAACCACATAAAAAACACACTGCAAATACTCACAACGCAACCAAATACAAAAACAACCTGCAAATACTCACAGCGCAAAATACTCACAACACAACTAAATAAAGAAATGCACTGCAAATACTAACAATGCAACCAAATACAGAAACACACTGCAAATACTCACAGCGCAACCACATACAAAAACACACTGCAAATACTCACAACACAACCAAATACAGAAATGCGCTGCAAATACTCACAACACAACCAAATACAGAAACACACTGCAAATACTCACAGCGCAAAACACTCACAATGCAACTAAATACAGAAATGCACTGCAAATACTAATAACGCAACCAAATACAGAAACACACTGCAAATACTCACAGCGCAACCACATACAAAAACACACTGCAAATACTCACAACACAACCAAATACAGAAACACACTGCAAATACTCACAGCGCAAAACACTCACAATGCAACTAAATACAGAAATGCACTGCAAATACTAATAACGCAACCAAATACAGAAACAACCTGCAAATACTCACAGCGCAACCACATACAGAAACACATTGCAAATACTCACAACACAACCAAATACAGAAATGCGCTGCAAATACTCACAACACAACCAAATACAAAAACACACTGCAAATACAGCGCAAAATACTCACAATGCAACTAAATACAGAAATGCATGGCAATTACTCTCAATGCAACCAAATACAAAAACACACTGCAAATACTCACAACGCAAGCAAATACAGAAACACGCTGTGAATATACACAATGCAACAAAATACGAAAATGTTTCAAGGGGACCCCAACAAGTGACAAACCTGGCTGGGACTTTTTATTGTTCAATGTCTACTCCTAAAGAAATGCACTGCAGATACTAACAACGCAACCAAATACAGAAACACACTGCAAATACTCACAGCGCAACCACATACAAAAACACACTGCAAATACTCACAGCGCAACCAAATACAGAAATGCACTGCAAATACTAACAACACAACTAAATACAGAAACACAACGCAACCAAATACAGAAATGCGCTGCAAATACTCACAACACAACTAAATACAGAAATGTGCTGCAAATACTAACAACACAACCAAATACAGAAACAACCTGCAAATACCCACAGCGCAACCACCAAATACAGAAACAATCTGCAAATACTCACAACGCAACCAAATAAAGAAATGCACTGCAAATACTCACAACACAACTAAATACAGAAACACACTGCAAATACTCACAATGCAAGCAAATACAGAAACACGCTGTGAACATACACAATGCAAAAAAATACGAAAATGTTTCAAGGGGACCCCAACAAGTGACAAACCTGGCTGGGACTTTTTATTGTTCAATGTCTACTCCTAAAGAAATGCACTGCAAATACTCACAATGCAACCAAATACAGAAACAATCTGCAAATACTCACAACGCAACCAAATAAAGAAATGCACTGCAAATACTCACAACACAATCAAATACAGAAACACACTGCAAATACTCACAATGTAACCAAATACAAAAACAACCTGCAAATACTCACAACACAACTAAATACAGAAATGCGCTGCAAATACTAACAACACAACCAAATACAGAAAAAACCTGCAAATACCCACAGCGCAACCACATAAAAAACACACTGCAAATACTCACAACGCAACCAAATACAAAAACAACCTGCAAATACTCACAGCGCAAAATACTCACAACGCAACTAAATAAAGAAATGCACTGCAAATACTAACAATGCAACCAAATACAGAAACACACTGCAAATACTCACAGTGCAACCACATACAAAAACACACTGCAAATACTCACAACACAACCAAATACAGAAACAATCTGCAAATACTCACAACACAACCAAATACAGAAATGCGCTGCAAATACTCACAACACAACATGAAGATGTTTTCATAATTTGCTGGTGTTTTTTCTGTTTGTAATTTGTTCTGTTTTTCACTAATGTTCCCATAAACTTATTAAAACATTATTTCTGAATGTACAGTTTTTTAAAATGGTTTTAAAACATATTTTCTTGGTTATGTGAATGTTAGAAAAAACATATTCAATCTTATTCTAAAAACACAATGTTCTCTGAACAAGTACTAAGTAATAACATTTAAAAATGTTAAACGAATGTCTAGCTAAAACGTTTCAGGATTTTTTTTTTAAATGTTTTGCGAACGTTATTATAGACCAGACAACTTTGAATGAACCCAACTATTAATGTTACTGGAAGAACGTTTGTTCATAATTTTAAGAGAACCTTTAGCTAACATTCTGAGAATGTTCCCTGTTGGCTAAGCAGCATGTAAAATTTAAATAACTTTACAAAATCTGTCATTACTGTACCATTCACAAAAGACTTAATTTTATTTTTATTAGATTTTTTTCTAAATGGAGTAACAAGCTTACAGAAGACAATTGGTTAAAATCCTGTGAGGTTGTCTTCCCAATTAATGCCTAAATTAAGTAATGAATTTTAATGCAAAGCAATATGATAAAACATAGAATAGATACATAAAAATGAATAAAAGTTTCCCGCTTGTACATAGTATATACAACTTTGCTTGGTCATTCATGTGCTCAGAACTCATAAATATACAATATTTCAGCCTCCAGTTGAAGTCGGCATCAGTATCCATTAAATCAGAAGCTCCTCCCAGACACTGACGGTGCAGCATCATGACACCTGCGGTGTAAACGGCCCTTCACAGTCAGTCAGGAACATGTCGAGTAATTTCGCTGGACTTATTCATGCTTACGAGACTTCCATCTATTCCCTTTTAATGAAAGCACCCAAATATTTTTGCCTTGGTGTCTGTGATTATCCTTGTCAAGCTCAGAGTTGGTTGTGATAGATATCTAATGATCAGTGAGTGTAATCTTCCGTTATCTCAGGAACAGTTCGCTTCATGTCACCGCACACATTACTGCCAGTTTCCAACACAAATCTTTCAGGATTCTTGGCTAAAGAGGCATCTGGAGTATTACAAACGCAAGACATACAGTCGACATCTTTGTCAACTAAAAAAAAAAAAAAAGGAGTCATGCAAAGCTCCACAGGTGATGGAAAATCCAATCAGCCTCTCGACAGCGATAAGGAGACGTCGGTGAAATTAACATGGTCAAAATGCAGTTCCTGTGGGAGATCTCTTATTAATCGTAATGAAAGTTCAAGCCCTTCATCTAATAAGGTTAAGCACCGTATTTCTACATGTAGGCGAAGTCATTCATCATGCATTTAAGAGCCAGTAGCCTTTTAATAATAATCATTAACAAGAGTTTAAAGTGTTTTTAGAGTAATACGTTTAATGTTGTCCCTGTGTTAATGCACTGGTCATTTTCCTTCAATCCTTGTTACCTTGTTGCCATCCTTGTTGTTCTTCGCTTAAGGGTAAAAAGAAGTTCGAAATATGTGAGCAGCGATATACTGTTAGCGAACATCCTGACGCCGCCCATGCTGCTGAGAGCGACATTTAGATGAATATGTAAATAAGTGGTGCGCGCTTTCCTTTCAACAACAAAAACGTATGAAAAAATGCCAGCGGTGAGAAAATAGCAGTCCAGAAAGCATCTGATCATAGTAAAATTTAGGAGCACTTTCTGATCAATAACAGACATTAACTTTCCCATTACAGTGCGATATTAGCCCCTTTAAATGAATTTTCAGGGGCATTTTTACCATTATAAGAGAATTTTTTTCTAATCTTATTAAATGTATGCATCATATTTCGTCAATTCCCGAGGAAACGAATCTGCTTGTGCGCAAGGTTAAAGCGACCATCTACGGGAAAAGCCAGATTCCACCAAAGCATTTTTCTCTTTATGCACACAATAATAATCTTTTACATTGTAATCCTTTTATTTTTAATATTTGTCATGTTTGTGTGCTGCTGCGCGTCCCTGTGTGTGCAATAAGCAGAGTGTATGCACCTTGTACACCCGTCTATAGGCGCATATTACTAACGCGCTCTTTAAATAACAAAGCAAATATTACGCCATTGACTTTAGAGCAGGTTTTTGTTGGTCAATGGCACAGTCTATTTCAGTTGCCTTAAAATAGCAATACGCCAACAATGCACCTGAACACACCTCGTTTTCAGGTCAGCACGCCCATGGGCGAACAGATGGGTGCAAATGCATTTGCTATTTAAACAACGTGCGCAGCACATGAAAATGATAACTGCGTCGGGCTGAAACTACCAAAAAACACTTGCATCGCGCCTGGCGCCACATTGCACCAGGTGTATGATAGGGCCCTTACTTAGACTGTTTAATGCAGCTTATTGGTAAATAATGTTGAATGAATGTTTAAAATATAATTTTTTGAATTTAGAAATATGTAAAAATTTAACTTTAAAAGTTTGATATTTTAAGTAGAAACAGTCTATCTAAAGTGTAAATATGAAAATGTAAATATGCAAATAAAACCACCAGTAGGTGGCAGCAAGTCTCAGTCATTAAATCGTTCAAAACAGATTAATTTAGGAATCACCATTGCTTGGAGATGCGCAACAGCTCTTGTGTGACTTTGTTTGAAACTATTTTCATGAAGCAAAAAAATAGTATATTGTGTCACTTAATATTAACTTGTTTATTGTACTTCAATAAGATCAGTAAGTATCAGATTTGCAATCATGCCAATACTTGAAGAAACATGAGTCTACTCATGTTATAGTACTTAACTTACATATTAGGCTTGCTGCGATCAACGGTGTTACTGGTGTTCAGAAGTCAGATTTCACCTCACTTCGCATATTTCACCTCACTTTTCTGACTAACAAGACGATGGATGAAGATTTGGTTGCAAAACGAAATGTAAAAGCGAATATATAAGCGAGTCTGTCATTGTACTGTAATTGCACCATTCAAGCAATTGCTGCTCCGAATTGCCGCTACTTCAAAAGCAAAAGTAGACTAATATGCACTAGGGCATTCATAGCGGGCGTTTTTTTAAAGGTGCCCTAGATTGTTTTTTTACAAGATGTAATATAAGTCTAAGGTGTCCCCTGAATGTGTCTGTGAAGTTTCAGCTCAAAATACCCCATAGATTTTTTTTTATTAATTTTTTTAGCTGCCTATTTTGGGGCATCATTAACTATGCACTGATTTTTTCAGCGCGCCGCCCCTTTAAGAGATGCGCTCTCTCTGCCCCACGAGCTCTCGACTATATATACATAGCATAAACAAAGTTCACACAGCTAATATAACCCTCAAATGGATCTTTACAAGATGTTCGTCATGCATGCTGTATGCATGCTTCGAATTATGTGAGTAAAGTATTTATTTAGATGGTTACGTTTGATTCTGTGTGAGTTTGAGGCTATGCTCTGTGGCTAAAGCTAACATTACACACTGTTGGAGAGATTTATAAAGAATGAAGTTGTGTTTATGCATTATACAGACTGCAAGTGTTTAAAAATGAAAATAGCAACGACTCTCGTCTCCGTGAATACAGTAAGAAATGATGGTAACTTTAACCTCATTTAACAGTATATTAGCAACATGCTAATGAAACATTTAGAAAGACAATTTACAAATATCACTAAAAATATCATGATATCATGGATCATGTCAGTTATTATTGCTCCATCTGCCATTTTTCACTGTTGTTCTTGCTTGCTTACCTTGTCTGTGCACAGATCCAGCCGTTAATACTGCCTTTCCTTGTCTGATGCCTTGAATGGGCTGGCATTATGCAAATATTGGGGGCGTACATATTAATGATCCCGACTGTTACGTAACAGTCGGTGTTATGTTGAGATCCGAGTGTTTTCCGGAAGTCATTCAAACAAATGAGATTTACATAAGAAGGAGGAAACAATGGGGTTTGAAACTCAATGTATGTCTTTTCCATGTACTGAACTCTTGTTATTCAACTGTGCCGAGGAAAATTCAAATTCTGATTCTAGGGCACCTTTAAATAAATTTTTGGAGGCATTTTTGCCCCAATCCCCCGTTAATTTCCGACTTTGCTTATGACCATGGTCATGAGATGGTCTGGTAACTGCGCATCACCTGTTTCACCTTGTAAACAATTTTTGAATTCTAGTCCATCGCGCACGTCTTTTGCACTTGCTCTGCTGACTGAAGCAAAATCTTTGAATGAAGGCATGAAAAGCAGCTGATTGAGGTACGAAACATAACTGTTGTTCAGTGTAGATGGATGTATCCTATTGCATTATAGATCTATTCATGAGAATCGATCGGTGCATCTAAATATTTTTTCACAGTCACACGCAGTTATTTTCGCAGTGTAGAGCACTGACTTACCTGGGCAGCATCACTGACCAACATGGCAGCACAGACGCAGATGTCAAGGCAAGGACTGGCAAAGCAAGAGCGGCCTACATACATCTTAAGAACATCTGGAGCTCCGGTGACCTGTCCTTGGCAACAAAGAGCCGCCTATTTAACTCCAACGTGAAGTCAGTGTTGCTGTATGGAGCAGAAACCTGGAGGACGACCAAGATGGCCATCAGGAAGGTCAAAACCTTCATCAACAGCTGTCTCAGAAGAATTCTCCAGATTCTGGAGATTCTTCAAACCAACCTTTGGGAATGGACTCACCAACTCCCTGCAGAAATCAGGAAGAGAAGATGAGGCTGGATAGGGCACACTCTTCATAAACCACCAACCAACATCAACAGGCAGGCGTTGAAGAGGAACAACCAAGAAAAACGGAGAAGTGGACGTCCATGAAACACCAGGCGACCATTAGGGCCAACATCACCAAGATGGGCTACACTTGGAACCAGCATGGATCAAATGCGACCAGTTTCGGGAACTACCAGACTAGGTAGTTAGTTTCTACAACGATGCATCGTACTATGATTGCTGACCGTGAGTTACATAATTGTACGAGAAATGCAGTAAAAAGCAGCTGAAAATCATTGATTCACAGTACAGTGATGGTAGTTTTATCAGACTTTGTATTTCAGTGAAGCTGTTCTGCTGTTTTGGGCAGAGCTCTTCTAAACAGTGTTGCCAAGTACGCGGTTTTCCAGCAGAATTGAGCTACTTTATCACTGTTGCCGTGGGTTGTTTTTCATCTCTGCCGGTTGAAGCCACCCCAAATAACATGATATTTAGCCCTTGTAATGCAAATTTTACCAGGAGAACCCTGCTAAAAACTTGAATTTTTACCAGGAAACCCCCCATGAAACACGACTGGGCTAGTTTTGAGTAGCAATTAGGCGGGTTGTGTTGTGAAAACTTGGCAACCCTGCTTCTAAACACTTTGGAGTTTTGAGATTGCTTTCCTTCACCAAGAGATTATGCAGTAAATTAGCCTGGTGCCTGGAAGCGTGCTGATCATCCCAAACCTCATTTAAAAGAAAAAAAACAACTTTTTTCACCTCCGAAAACCTATTTTGTATCCTTTTCTTCCTTTCATTTCCAATGCATTTCAAGTGTTCAGTCCTGATGTTGCCGTGCCATTTTGCAAACTTCAGTTTGATAGTTTCCTTCAAATATCTGCAACATTAAAACAGGTGTGTTATAATCAGGCAGCTGATATAAACATGTCAACAGTTTAATTAACTTGCTTACCGAAATTCTCTTCAAACTGTTGCTCCAACATGACTATTCATGGTTTTCGGTCATGTGACTGCCGCAGAGACCTGGAGGGTAAAACATCCATTGAACAGGCATGTCAGTTTTCCATCTCTAAAGAAGAAAAACAAAAAAATGTGTACGTTTGTTCTAAAACACTTAACATGAAAAACACTAAATCAGTGATATTAAAAGATCAAATTCAGTATACAGCTCATTGATGAAGGATACTATATACAGGCGAGCAGATGAGCCCAGAATACAAACACAATGTGTTAAATATTTTCTTTATAATGGTTTTCTACGGACAAACACTTGTGTTGCGTTCATATTCAGGGTTCATCTGCTTGCCTGTATATAGTGTGCATTATCCATAAGCTGTATACTGAATTTGGTCTTTTAATCTCACCGTTTTACTAGATTAGTACTTAGTGCAAACCTGTTAAAAATGACTGGCAGGCAGCAGAAGAAAAATCTTGTTTTGCCCTCCAGCTGGGCATGCCTTTAAGGGTGTGACCTCATATGAAAACTATGAATTGTTGATTTGATAATCTTGTAGCATATTAATAAAAAAATGTAGTGCATAAAAACATGAAGTGCATTAAATATTACATTACGTCCCAAAATAAATCAAAATATATATATATAAAAAAAAAAAATCTAAAACACTTACTATAAACAGATAAAATTGTTTTTATTTGTTTACCTGCATGTCATGTGACCGGACATCAGAGAACCGTGAACTTAATTTGATTTATTGTTATTATTGACTATTGAATTTTATTATTAGCTTAAAATCTCAGGTTCAGCTGACAATAAAGTTGAGGAATCCCTGCATTGAATGTAAATATGAAATTACATTAATTTGTACATTTGAATGTGTTTGAAAGACAAAAGGCTTCCAGAGACAGTAATACAAGGTTTAATGACTCACTGAGTGATAATTCAAATAATAATTAATGTGTTCATTAGGAGCTGATTAGAATTGAAATGTTGAGAAAACACTTCTAAATAGTGAAATGATTTCTGTAAATCCAGTGATCAAATGCTGTGGGTCTCAGTTTTCAGTGATAGTCACATGACTAGTTCACAAACCTGGAAGAGCTTCTGCAGTAGACTTTTTTTTTTTAGAAAGAACATTCTAGAACAGAACATTCTAGTGCTGCAAACTCAATGAATTAAATCATGAATTCCCTTTCTCTTTCAGACTCCAGCTCTGCTGAAAAACTTTGTCAGCTGCCTAGGAAATTAATTAAAATGGACTATTCTTCCAAATATTTGTGTGCTGTGTAAATGTCATGATTATTAGAGCAATGTGTCATGCTAATGTCAAACTCTACTTCAAGTTTGTTTCACACTGCCTACGCTGCTGTTCAAAAGTATAGGGTGAGTAAAAATTTGCATTAAGGAAATTTATACTTTCATTCATGGGATGCATTACATTTGTCAAAAGTGACAGTAAAGACATTTATAATATTACAAAAGATTCTATTTCAAATAAATGCTTTGAAGTTCATCAAAGAATCCTGAAAAATAAAATGCATCAATTTACACAAAAATATGATCAACATTGATAATAATCAGCATATCAGAATGATTTCTCAAAGATCATGTGACACTGAAGACTGGAGTGATGATGCTGAAAATTCAGCTTTGATCACTGGATATAAATTACAGTTTAAAATATATTTACATAGAAAACAGTTGTTTTAAATTGTAATAATATTTCACTATTTTTACTGGTTTTTGCTAGTCTATATATTTCATCGTATATTTAATAACCTTCTTTGCCTTTGAATGGATGAGAGTCCGGAGTCCCAAAGTTGTTCTTTAGCGTTTTTAACTACTGTATTAAATACAAATCTATTCATTAAGATTATTATTATTTTCAATGTTTTTGAGCCTCTTCAGCTCACCAAGGCTGCATTTATTTGGTTAAAAATACAGTAAAAATAGTGAAACATTATTACAAATTCAAATAACTGATTTCTATTTAAATAACTTTTAAAATGCAATTTATTCCTGTGATGCAAAGCATCCATTCAAAGTTTTTACATTACAAAGTTTACTAGTGAGCTGCCTATCAAGGGAGTATGCTAAGGCATCATAGGTGCATCAGTCACTTATTAGGTTTCATTTCAATACTATTGCTCTAAATTGTAAATAAATAAAAGATGATTGGAATGTGTTTTACAAGAAAATACTATTGTCAGGCATGAAAACGGGTCAGGGGTGAAAAAGGTGAGAAGAATATTACCCCTCTAGGGGGGCCCGGGGGCATGCTCCCCCGGAAGAAAAATTTAAATATTCCATATTTTAAAGCATCAATCTGATGCATTTTGAGATGCTTTTTTTGCCAACCTGGGGAGAGCTGGAGAAACTTAACTTCAGCCATGAGTCAAAAATTATTATGGCCTCCTTACTAAGTATTATGAAGGGGGGTCGAGCGGGAATCTTTATTGGTGTCGATTTTCAGTCTCTTTTTAATGATAGGCTTTATGCATCTGTCAATCATCCCCACTTGCTATTTGGGGGAAAAACCTAGCGCTATGATTGGTTGAACTCTTCTTCTTTTGCTGTTGCTTGATTTGAGGACTGCGCGTGCACAGAGGCGTCACCAGGTTTTTGCGTAGTTTAGAGTGACAAATCGTACCAATGTACTTTGAAGTTAAAATGCGTATCCGCTGCGCAAATTGTGTACAGGTTGGCAGGTCTGCTTATCGATAGAACGGTGGAGCACTTTACCTTCTGCCTTGTCAGTCCTTTCACCTCAAAATCTACCTCCTCAAAAACGGTAGCGTTAGCTAATAATTTTCCACCGGAGCTTTAGCTAGCTGGCTAACGTTGCGTTCTCTCCTGCTGTGTTTAATGACTCCATTCATCAAGCTGTAGCTAACGTTAGCTAAGTCTATGTCAACAGAGCTCGTGGGTAACTTAACTTAGATATACCAGAAAATATTAAAATTATTGAAACCATCCAGGGCTCAACGCTAAGGGTTTTTTTCTGCAGGCCCAGTTGGGCCAGTGGTTCAAATTTTCACTTGCCCCGCCAAAATTTTCCGGGCCCCACAACAAAAAATTAAAAGTAAAAGACAAGAAAATGGGCCTATAAAGTAAGCATAGTTATTGTTTTCATTGTCTTTGTTACATTTAACCTCAATAAATAAGGTTATGACACCAAAAGCTACTAGATTAAATATTTTAAATATTGTTAGACAAACAGTAAGTAGTAACAAATAATCAAATTACGAGTAATAGCACAAATAAATACAACAGAACAAACATATAAATTAAATAAATGGTGCTTTTCAAGTTTTTCATGTAGGTTTAAACAGAAGATTTCCAGGTACAGAAATTGTAATCTAATGTTTAACTATAGAATAGATAACTTTATTAAAGTTAATCAAGAGCAGTTACAGATGCATAAAAATGTTTTAATGTTCAAAATATAAAAGGTTAAATACTGTTATTTGAAATTATTAAAAAAAAAAAAAAAAATGAAGACACTTTAAATGTGAAATTAAACCCGCCAGTAGGTGGCAGCGAATCACTGTTAATAAGCGAATCAGATTCAACCGATTCATTCAAGCGGCTGATTCATTCAGGAAGTGTTGCTCAAAGACGTAAAACAATTCTGTGGACTTTGGAACTATTTTCGTTGGCGAAATACAGCGAAACATATGATTTGGTGTCTAAAATGTAAGTCACTTGATATTATGTTCTTGTTCATTAAACTGTACGCTGTATAAAATCAATATCACATTTGTAATCATGCTAATATTTGGAGAAAAACGGCACTCTTTGTGCAATATTGGTTAAAATAACGTTAGATGTTAAATTATATAAATATGAAATATATACAAGGGCATTTTTGCCCCTTATCTTGAATTTTGGGGGCATTTTAATAGACTAAATCACGCAGTGAAAGCGTACACTAATATGCGCACACACTACTCTTACCTACTGGACTATGTCAAGTAGTGCATGCGTGCACTTAATGGGTGTGTTTTTGTTTTGTTTTTGTAAAGTGAGGGACATACTCGATCATTTCAGATCGTTAAATCAACAATTACGATATTATAGACGATATATAACGCACACCCTACACTACAGCACTGGCCCGAGCGTCGTTCACACTGGCCCGAGGCCATCGGGCAGTCCTTATTGTCGAGCCCTGCCATCACTCACCAAATTCAGTCAGGTAAATTGCAGAGGCCAGGCGTGCTTTCAGCTTCTGATGGTGGTCTGCACTGGTGATGCAAGCCCCTTCGCGTAATATTTCAATGCACTCGCGCTCCCTTCTGTTCGCAGTTCACTGAATCTCGCGCTCCCTTCTGGCACGCGCACCTGTTCGCAGTTCACTGAATATGAATATACTATTTTCTTTAGTGCAGGTTTTCAAACAAAGAGCTCAAATTTACATTTTTGTAAATTGCATGTGATTTTATCATTGTTTTATCATGTCTTATTAATGCCTTTGTTGTGTTTTTTTGTCGATACCATAATTGCATCCCTTGCGTTTTTACATCACTGAAGTTAACACTAGACCAAACAAAGAGAATAAATATATATCCATGTGCTTATTCAAAATTCAGCATTGTTATTATCGCTCTCCAAAACATCTAAAAACAAAAGGCTTCAGATGATTAACCTCGTTGAATAGTTTTAAAGCGCTGTAATATTATTATCTTCCTCTGGACGTGCGCTATTGGAAATTCTCTTTGAAAGCAATGAAACGCAGAGAAGCTGTTTGGAATTAATGAAATGCTGCTAATGTTGATGCATGATGGAACGTGGGATCGGACAGATGGCGGTGGGGTTACGGATGCCGAGCACGTCCGATGGACAAACGAAGGCCCTAAAACCATCATCTGTCCTGTAAACAAGCATGAAATCAAAACAATTTGCTCTTTGTCTTACTCTATTTGCGCATCAATTCAGCATTTTTTTGTCAGCGTTCTAGTCCTTGAAAGACTGCATGTTTTCTGAGGGTTTTTGTTTGGCTGCGAATGTTCGTTCATCATTAATGGGCAGAAACTGAATGTGTCCTGCCAGTTCCTTCCTACCTGGAACACAAAAGAATACAGTTTGAATATGCAGAATAACATGTGAATAGGATTTGAGAGCAATATGTATTCCTGTAGCTCAAACAGCACATCGGTCATGGGTTCGATTCCCAGGGTTTGCATGAACTGAATTCCGTTGTTTTGAATCTGCAAAGTAAAACACATTTAAACTCTGTCATCATATACTCACTTTCATGTTTTCATGACGTTTAGCAAAATCTGTATATTCAAATTCATTGCATGATAAAGAGCAACGTGCATATTCATATAAACATCTCCTTTTGTGTTAGGTGAGTAAATTAAATTGAGATGCATACCTGTAAGTCAGTAATGAAAAATGCAAAAAGGCACTTGCTGTCCTTATTTGCCTCTCCGTAAACAGCTGTAGAGAGTCTGACAGATGCTCGACTCGAAATTCTACACACTCGGCTGCCGTTAGGTTAGAGCTTGATCAATAGTGACACGAATCCCACACCGCCTGTGCGCTCACATCACTGTGTGTTTGAGAGCGGTCGGCATGACTGCAGAAACATGCGTTCCAAAAAACAGCTTCCTTGCTGTCTACTAAGGATCGTCCTGACTGAAATGCACCCTCATAAGTGACGGAGACCCTTTCAGCACCGAGATGGAGTTTGTTGGCTGTATACGTTTCACATTTAAAAGAAACCGAGAATGATGTTCAGCTGGAGCGCAGTGGGAAAATAAATATTATGAGATCGTAAAGGTCATGAGGTGTCAGTTACCTGAGGATTCCCACTGCTCTCTTTTATCATTCACATGTCTTTAAATAAAGCAAAAAACATGAACACAGAAACGATCCAAATGCTCATTTAAAGGGTTAGTTCACCCAAAAATAATGTAATTTATTACTCACCCTTATGCCGATTCCGAATCTTCAGAACACAAATTAAGATATTTTTGATGAAATCTGATGGCTCAGTGAGGCCTTCATAGCCAGCAATGACATTTCCTCTCTCAAGATCCATAAAGGTACTAAAAACATATTTAAATCAGTTCATGTGAGTACAGTGGTTCAATATTAATATTATAAAGCCACGAGGATATTTTTGGTATTATTTAGTGATGGCTGATTTCAAAACACTGCTTCAGGAAGCTTCTGAGCACAAATGAATCAGTGTGTCGAATCAGCTGTTCGGAGCGCCAAAGTCACGTGATTTCAGCAGTTTGGCGGTTTGACACGCGATCTGAATCATGATTCGATACGCTGATTCATAACGCTCCGAAGCTTCCTGAAGCAGTGTTTTGAAATCGGCCATCACTATATAAGTCGTTATTTAGTTTTTTTGGCGCACAAAAAATATTCTCGTGGCTTTATAATATTAATAGTGAACCACTGTACTCACATGAACTGATTTAAATATGTTTTTAGTACATTAATGGATCTTGAGAGAGGAAATGTCATTGCTGGCTATGCAGGCCTCACTGAGCCATCGGATTTCATCAAAAATATCTTAATTTGTGTTCTGAAGATTAACGAAGGTCTTACGGGTGTGGAACGACATGAGGGTGAGTAATTAATGACAGAATTTTCATTTTTGGGTGAACTAACCCTTTAAGTACTTACATCGCATTAGAAACAAAGAAATAGTGGAAAATATTAAATATTTTACATATTATAAAATAAATAAAAGCTAAATAGAAATATTTAAAGTCATTATGTATATGTAACGTAAGTCGCGCTCATCTTTTCTTCCCATTGGACCCTTTTCACTGACCATGATTACGCGTTTTAACGGTCATCAGCATCGTAAATCCTGTTAAGTTTTTTATATTTTCATTTTTTTTAAAAATGTATTTACATTTATAACACTATACTTAGTATTATATTACCTTTGCATCAAATTACAAAAAAGAAAAAAGTAAACGCTGCTCTGTTTCTAATACAGCGGCTGTGGGAGTGATTGCAAAATTGACGTCTTTATCTCTTCTGACTGCAGTTATCAATGTCTTTCTATTTTTTCCCCTCTTTTTAAAAGTTGAAAACACTATTTGTGGAGTTTTTCTTGTGCTATTTTAGCAAATGGGAACACAAAAAATATAGGCCTATTTAATTAATTAATTAATGCATTCTCATAACTTTCGTTTCTGAGAAACCTGGAAATGTAAACGGGTCAATTGTGACGAATATCCGAGTGAAACGGCTTCTAGAACAACAACAAATATAGGGCGGGGCTTGATTTTTTTTGTGCGTGTGGGGAATTGACCCTTCGCCGGGAGTTTGATTGACAAGCGATCTAACCAATCAGAACGCCGAATCCGCCATTTTGTCCGACAAAGCAGTCAGGAGTTAGAAGATTAACCTCGATGGAGTTAAACTTGAAAAATTGTGTATATTGACATCTTTCCGCGTTTGAAACAACATTGATTCTCATGTTCATTCATGTTTATTTGATGCTATAAATGGACTAGGAAGAGATGATCGGTTTACGAGCCTCTTGAGCCGAGGCGTTACAGCAATCTGTCACGACACATTAAAGAGCAACAAAACGGTTTTTATTGTTTGAATTTCTTAATAAAACTACACAGTTTGAAAGCTGGGACTTTGTTTAATATCATAAGTAACCTGCTTTGTCTTGTCTGTCGATGTGTTGTCCTTATCCTCTTTGCACTGCGACGTATTTTTCACTCGGTGTGGCGTGAGAGCGCCACGGCTTGTCGGACAAAGCAACAGTAACTAAGGGGGGCGGGTCTTTGGATGGTTGTGGTTTGCTATTGGTGGATCTCATGTGAGTGACAGGTTCCCTCTCCCTCACGTCAGTAAACATGTCATCAGAGAAGATATGTCACTGCAAGAGGGAGGGGAAGTTATTTTGAGGAACATGAATTTAAAACAATAATAATGTGCACAGAGAAATCATTTAGAATAAATACTGCAATATTCCATAAAAAAATAAATAAAAATGATCCATTTTTATTTCATGATGAGTTTGAAAAAACAACAAAAGCACACCTTAAACCTTAAACTAAAATGATAACTGACAATATAAAAATGAATGATACTTAAAAAATACTAATAAATATAAGTACATAACACTTAAACAGTTTAGGGTGGTTAAAGAGGGCGCTTTATTAATCGAGGCTCATTTCATCTGTCACATGGTACACATGTAAAGGTTAATCAGTCGTTATGACAGCACCCTTTACATCTTCATCCAGCGTCTGCTTATCTTCATGTTGAATTGATGGTTCTGGAGCGACACGAGGGTGAGTAAATGATGACACCATCTTCACATCAGAGGGACCTATTCCTGTAAAGGACAACCCGGGAGAAAAACGGTGCAAGGTAGTCATGTGAACTAAAAAATGACTTCTACTGACAATATCATGTCATGCTGAATCAATAAACTCGTCTGCAAGGACTGATTAATAATGGTCAGATGGAGCGGTACAGCATTTCTTGGTTGAGTGAAAAGTCTTGTCATATTGATGTTTAGATTCCTTCACGCTGTCTTTCCAGCTGTAATTGATCCCAAATGGAATTCAGTGGCGCTCATGATGTCCACTCAGCGTTTGATTCGAATAGTAAAAGCAGGAAAGATCTCACAGACAAAAATCAAACCCTCAGGACACACAAACCAGACACCAAAACCTGCTGAAACGCTAGTTTTTCTTTCTCCAGAAACTGGAGAATGTGAGGAGATTTAAAAGAGACCCAAATAAAATGAATGAGATCTCAGACTTTTGGACTTTATGAACTTAAAAACAATCTATCTTACAATGACACATCATAGTGTGGGTGATGTTTCCAAACGTTTCAGATGTCTGACTTGCATCTTTGTTTGAGTACTGAGACGACACTGGGTCAGAAGGTGGAGGTTTGTTGTCACTGAGTCAACATTAAAGGGACGTTTCATCAACCGGCACTTTGAAGATAAAGGTCAAATTAATGCAGTAATACAGGAGATTACAGTAACACACAGAGGAAAAGGTCACAAAATAAAAATCATTCGATATTCTGGAGTCTACAGAAGCTGACACAGAAAGCAGAAAGTGGTTTTAGACTTATATATTTATGAATTTTTCAACCCAAGGTCTGGTAAATATAGGACAGAACACATGTTGGGTTAATTTTATCCAGCAAATTGGTATGTTTATTTAACCCAGCATAATGAATTGGTTCATTTTTACTATAATACTAACTTTTTTTTTTTTAATTTTTACAGATTAACTTAAATCCTCTAAACCTTTTTTTAAATACTCCACACAACCACTGGTTTGCATGATAATTCCTTTAATTTCGATCATGTTTTATAGTAATATCATATTTTATATTGTTTTTAATACATATTGCCTACATTTAAGCTTGTTTAACTAATATTAGAAGTTAAAATTAAACATTTAGAAGTAATTCAAGTGTAATTGTCCAGTCTCGGTTGTCCTGTTTCCACCGTAATGGCTTCAGCGAAGGAATCTAAAAACTTCAGAGGAGCTGCACTGCTCTCTCCTGAAGAGGGCACTAAAAGCCCATGATAAATAACTCAACCCCTGGGTTGTTACGTCTGACCCAGGATCTGGGTAACACAAAAACTACCCAAACGCTGGCTTGTTTCGTCTGTCCCAGGATCTGGGTAACACAAAAACTACCCAAAAGCTGGGTTGTTTCGTCTGACCCAGGATCTGGGTAACACAAAAACTACCCAAACGCTGGCTTGTTTCGTCTGTCCCAGGATCTGGGTAACACAAAAACTACCCAAACACTGGGTTGTTTCGTCTGTCCCAGGATCTGGGTAACACAAAAACTACCCAAACGCTGGCTTGTTTCGTCTGTCCCAGGATCTGGGTAACACAAAAACTACCCAAACGCTGGGTTGTTTCGTCTGACCCAGGATCTGGGTAACACAAAAACTACCCAAACGCTGGGTTGTTTCGTCTGACCCAGGATCTGGGTAACACAAAAACTACCCAAACGCTGGCTTGTTTCGTCTGACCCAGGATCTGGGTAACACAAAAACTACCCAAACGCTGGGTTGTTTCGTCTGACCCAGGATCTGGGTAACACAAAAACTACCCAAACGCAGGCTTGTTTCGTCTGACCCAGGATCTGGGTAACACAAAAACTACCCAAACGCTGGGTTGTTTCGTCTGTCCCAGGATCTGGGTTACACAAAAACTACCCAGCGTTTGGGTAGTTTTTGTGTTACCCAGATCCTGGGTCAGACGTAACAACCCAGTAGCTTTTGTGTTACCCAGATCACCCCAACGTCACCACAACATTTTAAAGACATTTTAGTTGTTTTTTTGAACGTTACGCGAACATTCCATTTTATCATTCTTCAAGCATGATGGGAATGTTCATTTTGAATGTTCTCTGACATTCAAACAATTAATTCAAACAAGTATTATGAAACGGTTAGTTTCAGTCCTTGATTCCGGTTCTCAGCATGCAGCGAAAAACACACAAAACACCTCTAAAATTGCTTTTGCGATTTGTGACGTAAATGCATACTCTCTATTCACGATAAAACACGGCTATGACTGTATCACTACACAACACCTTTAGCAACCACTCCTAGCAACGTAAATATGTTTGTTCTCATTGATATTGTTCATTGAAGCTTACTGTATTATAGCAGAGTATTGTGAGAGAAAGATCGAGTGAGCAAGTTTACCTGCATTTAGATATAGCGGTTTCCCTCGGGTCAGTCCTATGTTCGTAATAAAAAATCAGTTTGAATGTCCGCTGCGATATCTTGTCTTTTAACAGTTAATGTGTTTCCTCGTATCCTGACACTGGCAGCACTAGTCAAAGCATTTGTCAGTTGCGTCTTGTTCCGTGTTCACAAGTTTCCTTTCAATGTCTTTGCCACCATCTAATGGCGTAATAATGTAACTTCTTTTGCTGTTCACAGTCAGGGACTAGTTTTTCCAGCGGAAGGAAGGCTTTTAGTGATTTTACTTCATGAAAGGCACAACACCGCTTCTTGGGGCTTATTGCTTTAGTAGCATTTTTAAAACAGATGAATGTCCAACTAAAGTTCTTCAGTTTTACAGTTCTTCAGTTTTGCCGAGAACAAAGAGTTTATCTCTGGCCAAAAATAATTACCATTAGTTGCAGAAAGTGCGATGTTCCGGAATTCTGAGGTTTGACGTGAGAGTCAAAACCCCCTAGTCTTGTGTTGCCACTTGCAGTAGTTGGCTAATGCTATTACCTGCTCAAATGTATGCAGCAAATTGTTAATTGGTAAGCAGCTACCTAATTATTAGTTAGCAAGTTACTTTTGATGGCAGCTCCATTGATTATAACAGGAGTTTTCACAACAGTGCAGAACTTCGTGAGATTGCGCTGAAGTGATTGACAAAAGTGATTCGCAAAAGTTTTATTTTTCATGCTGCAGAAGTATACACACTGCAAAGTTTTGGGAATGACTAACTTATTTAAATGCGGTATTGAATCCAAAAGTATATTGATTGACATGGTGATAACCAGCATAGGATGGGACAAAAAATTATGTCTAAATAGATGTGTGCATTAAGTGTAAATGCGACTAATAGACCTTCTATTACGTGTTATGGGTTTTATTGTTGTTCATCGACTTTTTTAAAATATTTTTATTTTCAAACAAAACATTAAAGTAGTTCCAATATTTTTTGCTATGATATGGACACTGGTAACAAGAACAATTTGTCATAGTGTATGATTAAGTGATTAAGAGCTCATATTAAAAACTGATTTTATAGTTAAGTCATGGAAATAAACTATGGAAGCTTGTTTCTGCCACTGAATAAAAAGTAAAAAAGATAATTGCAACTTTTTATCTCACAATTCAAAAAAATTCTCGCAATTGCGAGCTTACCTAATTGTGATATAGACTTGCAACTGCGTGATATAAAGTCAGAATTGCACGACATAAACTCACAGTTGTGTTATGTAGTAGGAATTGTGTGATATAAAGTCAGAATTGTGATTCTGCAACTCGCAGTTGCGAGAAAAAAGTCAGAATAGCAACATAAAAAGATGCAATTAACTTTTTTTTATTATTCTGTGGCAGAAACAAGCTTCCGTAGTCATAATGTATGATTAAGAGCTCATATAAAAAACAAATTTTATAGTTAAGTCATGGCAATAAACTGTACGCCTTTTAAAGACTTAGAGAGCAATATATTACTTTAGAGTGTGATCCTTTATTCCTGCTATAGTAAAATTGAAAATGTCCTGGAAAAGTCCTGGAAAATAATCGCTGAAAAACAGTGGGAACCCTGTAGATACATCCTCTAAAATAGCCAAGTAGGCTACGATTTTCTTTACCACTCTTTCATAACAAGCACTTTTGTTATGAATTATAAGGTGCTTTAATGTCCATTATGGTTGTTAAATCAATTTGTGATTAGAGTTTGATTGAGTCTGAGCTCTCGTCTCTGTAATAGGTCAATGATGGGGGGCCGTCACGAGGACCATCACTCACTCACATGGGTGGGTCTTATCCGTCATGCCAGGGACCTCCTGCTAGCGTCTGAATGGAGAAACATCCATTTCAGCTCAAAGGTTAATAGTCTTTTGTCACGTCCTGACAGCCTGTTGCGCTTTAGTAATTTCCCACGCGTCCTCTCTTTTGGAAAATGGCAGGTCAAGGACAAAGTGGATGGTGACAAAGAGTCAGCGAGCGAACGGGTCATTTTTCACCGCAGGTGGTGTTAGATGCACAAAGGTTGAAATTGGCCTGCCACTTATCCACAGGGACCGATGGGAGGAGACTGAATCGGCTGGAATCAAGGCGAACACTCTCCTCCAAACCCTAGTGAGATGCCGACGGAGGCAGATTCTGAAATCAACACCTCATTAGTGATGTGACTTGCAATGAGTGACCTGAAGCATCACCACCTAACCAAACATTTTGCTAATGTTCTCATTAAGTTATGATAAGTAAGTTTTCTTTGTGTTCTCTGAAACAAGGGAACATTCCATTTTATCATTCTGCGACCATCATGGGAATGTTACTTTTTGAATGTTCTGAAAGTTCCAAAACAAGTAACATTTAAAAAATGTTACATCACAATCACAAAAAGCACACAAATATTGGATAAAATAGTTTTGAACTATTTTAGATGTCATTTTCAGTATTGAAATAAAATTATAGTTAACATATATTTTTGCAATGAGCTTGTTGCATTGCATTCTGGATAGTCAAAAGCGTATTAGTCTTAAAATACTAAGTAGAAACAGAAACATTTCACTTGCAAAATTTGTGTGCATTTCAAACTGAGCAAAATGTATTATATACTATGGTATTACCAATTTTACCATATTCATATATCATGATATTTATATAAAGCCCCATGATTGGGTTGTTTTAACCCAGTGGTTGGGTTATATGTTTGACCCAACCTGCTGTGTAGTTTTATTTAACTCAACTATTGTTTAAAAATTACTGTATTGCTTACTTAAAATGAACCCAAAATATGATGGAAATTAACATTTATTAATATGTTTAATAAATAATAATTACATAATAAACATTCACTAAATTGCTTCTAAATAAATGTTCACATTTTGATTATTACTGTCTCTACACTCTAAAAAAAAAACTTTGGTTATTTTTTTCTATCCAAGTCCTGGGTTGAGCCTTCTGGGTCATTTTTGGGGGTTATTTTTCCAGTGTGTGGGTAGTTTTTGTGTAACCCAGATCTTGGGTCAGACGTAACAACCCAGTGTTTAGGTAGTTTTTTTGTTACTCAGATCCTGGGTCAGATGTAACAACCCAGCATTTGGGTAGACCCAAGATCTGGATTACACAAAAACTACCCAAATACTGGGTTGTTACATCTGACCCAGGATCTGGGTTACACAAAAACTACCCAAACGCCGGATTGTTACGTCTGACCCAGGATCTGGGTTACACAAAAACTACCCAAACACTGGGTTGTTACGTCTGACCCAAGATCTGGATAACACAAAAACTACCCAAACATTGGGTTGTTACGTCTGACCCAGGATCTGGGTTACACAAAAACTACCCAAACATTGGGATGTTACGTCTGACACAGGAGCAGTGTAACACAAAAACTACCCAAACACTGGGTTGTTACGTCTGACCCAAGATCTGGATAACACAAAAACTACCCAAACATTGGGTTGTTACGTCTGACCCAGGATCTGGGTTACACAAAAACTACCCAAACATTGGGATGTTACGTCTGACACAGGAGCAGTGTAACACAAAAACTACCCAAACGCTGGGTTGTTACGTCTGACCCGGGATCTGGGTTACACAAAAACTACCCAAACGCTGGGTTGTTATGTCTGACCCAAGATCTGGATAACACAATAACTACCCAAACATTGGGTTGTTACGTCTGACCCAGGATCTGGGTAACACAAAAACTACCCAAACATTGGGTTGTTACGTCTGACCCAGGATCTGGGTTACACAAAAACTACCCAAACGCTGGGTTGTTACTTCTGACCCAGGATCTGGGTTACACAAAAACTACCCAAACGCTGGGTTGTTACGTCTGACCCAGGAGCTGGGTTACACAAAACTACCCAAACGCTGGGTTGTTACGTCTGACCCAGGAGCTGGGTAACACAAAAACTACCAAAACGCTGGGTTGTTACGTCTGACCCAGGATCTGGGTTACACAAAAACTACCCAAACGCTGGGTTGTTACGTCTGACCCAGGATCTGGGTTACACAAAACTACCCAAACGCTGGGTTGTTACGTCTGACCCAGGAGCAGTGTAACACAAAAACTACCCAAACACTGGGTTGTTACGTCTGACCCAAGATCTGGATAACACAATAACTACCCAAACATTGGGTTGTTACGTCTGACCCAGGATCTGGGTAACACAAAAACTACCCAAACATTGGGTTGTTACGTCTGACCCAGGATCTGGGTAACACAAAAACTACCCAAACACTGGGTTGTTACGTCTGACCCAGGATCTGGGTAACACAAAAACTACCCAAACGCCGAGTTGTTACGTCTGACCCAGGATCTGGGTAACACAAAAACTACCCAAACACCAGGTTGTTACGTCTGACCCAGGATCTGGGTTACACAAAAACTACCCAAACGCCGGGTTGTTACGTCTGACCCAGGATCTGGGTTACACAAAAACTACCCAAACGCTGGCTTGTTTCGTCTGTCCCAGGATCTGGGTTACACAAAAACTACCAAAACGCTGGGTTGTTACGTCTGACCCAGGATCTGGGTTACACAAAAACTACCCAAACGCTGGGTTGTTACTTCTGACCCAGGATCTGGGTTACACAAAAACAACCCAAACGCTGGGTTGTTACGTCTGACCCAGGATCTGGGTAACACAAAAACTACCAAAACGCTTGAAAAATAACCCAAAAGGCTCAACCCAGGACTTGAGTAGAAAAATTAACCAAAGATTTATCCTTTTTTGAAGCCATTCAGGTTTGGAATGACATACGTGTGAGCAAATGATCACTGATAATGGGTGAACTATTCCTAATCTTTTTTTTTGGTTTGGTTTGACTAGTCTTGGTTTAAGTTCTGAAGGTTGAGTCAAATTGTCCAGCAGTTGATCAGCTCAGTGTAGGCAGTCAGTCACTTTTTGGATCAAAATGGATCATTTATGCCACAATCTTCTCAGCTGGATGCATTTGGACGTTTGTACCAAGAAATGTCAAAAGTTGAAACCCATTTTCTCCTTTATTCTTCTCACTGAGTCTCTGCGCTAAGCAGTCACAGCCAGAAATAAACGGCAGGGTTGGAAATACACACTGCAACCGGGGTGGCATACTAGAAGAAAACTGCAAAAATCCAAGCAAGGAGAGGATGAAAGCCAGCGTTCTTCTGCCCTGGATTGCGGCGACTGCTCGTCGTCTCTCAGCGGAGCCGTGTTCACCCAACAACATCAAAGAGCAGATGTTCAGCCCGGAAAATTCTTCTGAGAAATCAGTCGTCTTCCAGAGTGCCAAGCCAGGCGAAAATGGAAATAAATAAATGCAGAAATGTAAACATAACGTAATCCTTTCATACTGCCTTAATATTCCCTGGTCCTGCAGCCAACGGCTCCATGAAGAACAACATAACAGCTCTCAAACTCAAAGCAAATGTCTTTGTACCTTATAAACCAGCATTTGCATGAACAAAACTTGACTTTTACACATGCATTTTGAAGGGAATGTGAGTTACAGCTACTTAACAAGCAGACTTCTCCTCAAAAAGACACATGATTTTAGAAATCATTCATGTCTGGAGCACAAAAGCTTCATGCATGCAACTTTAAAGAATACAAGTGGTCTAAGCATCAGCATCAACATTCCCAGCATGCTCTGGTTACCGCTCACAAGGTAACAAAATTAGTTTCCATGGTGACTCAGCAAGTGGATGAGATTTTGCTGAGGATATTTTAACCTTGACTATGAGCGGCAGGAACATGTGGAGCATTTCTAATGTCTAGATTTATTTCTCACCTGACTGGAGTTTTATTTAGCGTCACAAACATGAAGGATTTAAACTTAGAAAGTCAATCAGTGAATCGTTCTGATCTGAAATTGCATCTCTGAAATTGGTCCCAACCAAAAGTAAATTGGCAGTGATAAGGCAAACACTGCTGCGCTGGGTTATATTTTCATTCTTCTCAGAACATCTTCATAGATTAAATTCTGTGCTGAGAGATAAAACTCGTGGGACCAAAATAAGCAGAGCACCACATAACACCTTATGTAAATTCAAATTAATTCAGAATACTTTTCATAATTCTTAAATGTTATAAAAAAAACGTAAACTCTTCACTTCAAGATTAGTTGACTACATTACATTAGTTGCAGGGTTAATAAATGCTGTAAAAAATAGGCTAAGTAACTTCCACATGGATGGCAGGACCCAAGGTTTCCCAGCAGAACATCGCCCAAAGCATCACACTGCCTCCGCCGGCTTGCCTTCTTCCCATAGTGCATCCTGGTGCCATGTGTTCTCCAGGTAAGCGATGCACACGCACCCGGCCATCCACGTGATTCATCAGACCAGGCCACCTTCTTCCATTGCTTGACCTTCTTCCAGTTCTGATGCTCACGTGTCCACTGTTGCCGCTTTCGGCGGTGGACAGGGGTCAGCATGGGCACCCTGACTGGTCTGCAGCTATGCAGCTCCATACACAACAAACTGTGATGCACTGTGTATTCTGACACCTTTCTATCAGAACCAGCATTAACTTCTTGAGCCATTTGAGCTACAGTAGCTCATCTGTTGGATCGGCCCACACAGGCCAGCCATCAATGAGCCATGGCTGCCCATGACCCTGTCTCCGGTTCACCACTGTTCCTTTCTTGGAGCACTTTTGATAGATACTTACCACTGCAGACCGGGAACACCTCACAAGAGCTGCAGTTTTGGAGATGCTCTGATCAAGTCTTTTAGCCATCACAATTTGGTCCTTGTCAAACTCACTCAAATCCTTACACTTGCCCATTTTTCCTGCTTCTCACACATCAACTTCGAGGACAAAATGTTCACTTGCTGCCTAATATATCCACCCACTACAGGTGCCGTGACGAAGAGATGATCAGTGTTATTCACTTCACCTGTCAGTGCTCATAATGTTATGCCTGATATATATATGAACACATAATGCATAAGAGTGCATAAGAGTATTAAAGGTAGACCGATATATGAAAATAGACATGTTCCTCACAAAAGCACATTTTTTTAACCACTATGTATAATGTTTTCATGCGTAGTATTTGCACAATTTGTGAACAGTCTCATAATTACAAGCGTCCCGTTATCAGGGTCGCCACATGAATTGAGGTGCACACTTCACATGATCTGTTTTCTTAGACATATATAGTGAACGGTCGTCTACTGGTGGTTTTTGCAAACCTTTATTAAGCCCTTCAGTGACCCGACTAATAGCACACGGCTCCAGTAAACACACGCCAGCGATCATGGCACAACACGCCGTTCCAACAAGAACATGTCCATCAAAGTCAGAGAATTCTAATGGAATTCTCACCACGTGCCTCTCAAAAGTTTAAACGCTTGAAAAGGCGTTAGCATGTCAATATATCACTGTAAAAAATGAGATCAGACTGGTGAGATATTCAGAAATTTGCACTCAAATGTGCTGCTCAAACTAAAGTTTAGTTTCAAGAAATTAATTTCAATGAAGTAGATCGAGTTCTGAAAGTTACAGGACGTTCTCAGAGACAATGAAATTTAATCTGAAAAGATGAAGCAGCATTTGAATCCTCAGGCCCTTTAACGTGTGTGTGTGAGAGACTGATCTGCGGTGTGAGCGGATTTGTTTCTACACTGACACACACAAAGCTTGTCTTTCACAAAGACACCAAAGCATCTCAACAGCTTTGACTGAGAGACATAAATAGGACAGAGGGACATCACAGAGACATTGTGAAGATTCCCACGCAACAGGGTGAAGTGCATGATGGGATTGATATAATAGGGTCAGTCTGAGAAGACACACACATCTAGTGCTGGACGCTTGAGAATGATCAGATGCTGAAGATGAGGATGATTTTTACACATCCCTAAAGATTTAAAATATGATGGTATTAGTGCTGGTCCAGAGTAAAGTACTGCTAATGCTTGTTTTGCTCATTGCCAACTGCATAGCAACACCCTGGCAACCAGCACATCACTTTAACTGTTACCATGTTGTTTTCTCAGAATTGTTTATTGTAATCATTATTGTTAATAAATGTAATTATATTTTGAACACCCTAGCAACTGCCTAACAACCACCCAGAACACCCTAGCACTGCCTAGCAATCTCCCAGAATAACATATCAACTGCCTAGCAGCCACATTGTCACACCCTAGCAACAACCTACAGCACCATAGAAACTACATAGCAACACCCTTGTAAACACTCAGAATATCCTAAAAACAACACCATAGTAATCACCCAGAATACCATAGCAACTGCCTAGCAATGATCTAGCAATAACCCAGAAATACCATAGTAACTGTCTAGCAACCCCATGGCAACCAACCACAGCACTATAGCAACTGCCTCGCAACACCCTGGTAATCTGTTAGAACACCTTAGCAACACTCTTGTAATAACCAGAACACCCCAGCAAACTAACCCTAACCCTAACCCCCTAGCAACCACCTACTTTAGCATTCACCCAGAATACTGTACCTTTGCAACACCCTAGTAACCACCTAGCAACACCCTGGTAATCACCCAGAACACCCTATCAACTGCATAACAATGCCCTAGAAACCATCCACAACACCAAAGCAACCCCCAGTAACACCCTTGTAATTACCCAGAACACACTAGCAACACCCTTGTAATTACAGAGAATACCCTAGCAACTGCATAGCAACGCTCTAGCAACCATCTACAACACCAAAGTAACCCCTCAGTAACACCCTTGTTGTAATTAATCAGAACACCCTAGCAACAACCTAGCAACAACCAACTTTAGCATTCACCCAGAATACTGTACCTTAGCAACACCCTAGTAACCACCTAGCAACATCCTTGTAATCACCCAGAACACCCTAGCAATTGCATAACAATGGCCTAGCAACCATCCACAATACCAAAGCAACCCCCAGTAAGACCCTTGTAATTACCCAGAACACCCTAGCAACAACCTAGCAACCACCCAGAATACTGTCCCTTAGCAACACCCTTGTAATCACCCAGAACACCCTAGCATCTGCATAACAACGCCCTAGCAACCATCCACAACACCAAAGGAACCCCTAGTAACACCCTTGTAATTAACCATAACACCCTAGCAACACCCTTGTAATCACAGAGAATACCCTAGCAACTGCATAGCAACGCCCTAGCAACTAACCACAACACCAAAGCAGCCCCCAGTAACACCGCTGGTTTAGTTAACCAGAACACCCTAGCAACAACCTAGCAACCATCCACTCTAGCATTCACCCAGAATACTGTACCTCAGCAACACCCTAGTAACCACACAGAAAACCCATGTAATCACCCAGAACACCCCAGCAATTGCATAGCACTGCCTTAGCAACCATCCACAACACCAAAGTAACCCCCAGTAACACCCTTGTAATCACCCAGAACACCCTAGCAACAACCTAGCAACCACCCACTCTAGCATTCACCCAGAATACTGTACCTTAGCAACACCCTTGTAATGACCCAGAACACCCTAGCAACTGCATAGCAACCATCTACAACACCAAAGCAACCCACAGTAACACCCAAGCAACCACCCACTCTAGTATTAACCCCGAATACTGTACCTTAGCAACACCCTAGTAACCACCTAGCAACACCCTTGTAATCACCCAGAACACCCAAGGAACTGTATAACACCCTAGCAACCATCCACAACACCTAGCAACTGCCTAGCATTCACCCCGTATACTGTACCTTAGCAACACCCTAGTAACCACCTAGCAACACCCTTGTAGTCACTCAGAACACCCTAGCAACTACTTACTGCTGAGTTTGGTCACAGCAAGCACAGCTCATATTTTCTTCAGAAAATGTACATATCTAGTTATAGCTTATTGCTTAATTAAGACATAAACAGTGTCTCTCACTACTGTGTGTGGTCATGTGCTTCCAGTGCCAGTGTGTGAATGTGGCACGATCTGTTCTCTCTGACAGGATCCTACAGGCTGCTATTAGACTTAATTACAGTAAGCAGAGGAGCGCACAAGGGTTAATTATTGAGGTGCTGATGTCAGAGGGGCATCGCTCAACTTAACGACCCCACAGTAATCTTGTTTAAGCGCGTGAGGCTACAGGCGCGGCCGCAGCATGACGGACTGCTCAATAATGTGGTTAGTGAACCGCGGCAAAATGACCAGCCGGTGGAGATCAGGGACTGAGAAGAACCCCCTGCAGACAGTGTTTGGACACTTACGCCAAACTTAAACACATCTAAATGTCATTCATTCTATTGTCAGTTTATTTTTAAGCCAATCACCTGAGCTGTAAATGTCACATGACTCATCACTGGCTGATGGCACCACAAAACACACAATTCCAGGTGTTTCATCGATTTAAACCTAACAAATAAATGCTGTGTTTGTGCAAATAATGACTCTTAATTTGACATTTTATTATCTAAAGTGATATCGCCATCTACAGGGCATTGAAGGTACTAAATCTTGAAACCAGCATGTCCAATGCAAGCAGATTTTGACTATTTAATTTCACTTAACATTATTTAATTTATCCATTATACTGAAGAGAACTTTTTAAAGGATATTGCTTTAATTATGCTCTTTTTGAGCACTTGAACTTAACTGAGACTTGAGAGTTTGTAGATATTTAAGAGGCTGTTGTGTCAACCTTGATTTATTGCAATACTATATTCAGTTTTTTTTATATTAAAATTTAAAATATGTGATTGCTCTAATCATAAATCATCCATTTCTTGTTTTTCACTGGCATGTCTCTTAGGTGTCAAGTGCATCTCCAAACTTAAAAAGGTTGCTGAAAGGTATCTTTACTGAACCCTTATAAGCTATTCAGGGTCTTTTTAAATAAATAAATTGGAATATCTTGTTTTATGTTAGTGTGAAAAAAGTCACACTCAAGCTGTTCGCTTCGAAAATGGCTCAAATTCATCCTCAGAATCAGAAACAACGCAGAACACACAGACAGAAATGAAGCGGCAACACTTTAAAACATCCACAATGCAAAATTATCACACACACACACACGAATCAAACTGGAAAAAACTTATGGAAAGATGTCTCAGTTAGTCAAAAAGCATGTCAAATATAGTGGAAAGTGAAAGTGATACTTTTTTACTTTTAAAGATCTATTTTCCAACAGATGGCAAAAATCTAACACTAAATCATGGTAAATTATCCATGTTAGCTCCATGAATGAAAATTAGAAACGTGGAGCTTTTTTAAAGTGAATTTTACATAGATATTTTTTCAAAAATATTTATTAATTTATTTATATAAATTTAAATCATGCCATAAATTCCCCCAAAACTGCACACATATAAAGTAAAAACATTAATAAAGTGATAAAAATTACATTTGTTATTTTCCAAAAACATTATTTTGTTACAAAATCACATTTTGTTATCTGCGGTCCCCAACAGCCTGAGTCTACATAAAAAAGGGTTAAGCGTGGTTTTCAGGTACCTCTGATTGTATAAAGCGCTGTAAAGCTGACGTGACTCGTGACATTCAGACATTTATAAGTGTGACTGAAGTGTTGAAATACTTTGTAAGCTGATCACCAGAAGTATTTCTAGATATTCTCTCTCTCTCTCTGTGAAGCAGCGAGTCTCTGGACAGCTCTATTGATTTGTTCCAGCGTTTCCTGGCAGACTGATGCCTGTAGATGGAATAATGGGAACTCCTGAGAAATAACAAACTCAACTAAACACACGGACACCTCTCTGGGAATCTGGGACCCAATGAAATCCTTCACCCTCTACTTATACATCATCAACAGAGAGAAAAACATCCAATAGGCCTACAGTGAAGATCAGGTCAATCCTGGACAGAAATACACGGTCAGCAGCGCCGAGATGACTTGAAAGTTTCTTTGTGGCGAATCTGTGATTAATATTCTTAAGCCTTTGAAATGCACAATTCTGTGTCAATCAAACGAGCGTTTGGCTTTAATCTAGCTCAGTATTTTGCAGAAATGCTCTGTTTTCAAAAACACTCCGCTGCATTTGGCCTATTTTGTTGAATGCATGTTTGTGCTGGAACAGGAACGTGAGATTGGATTGGGATCCGAGGGAACGCCACTCTAACATGTAATACCGGGAGACGCATGAAGGCAAAATCAATTAATGTGAAGGCTCTTATTAGCGGTCGGTGTGTGAGCGTGTTCTCAGAGCTGCATTCACTGCAATCTGGGCATTTTTGTCTGTGTATTGATCCGGTTTTTAATTCTGCGACTTCAAAGCGAGCGTGGAGTTCTCGATGTACAGTTCCCGCTCGAGCCCAATAAAGTGATTACCTTGAACATCTCGAAGAAAAACAGAGCAGAAATAGAACAAAACCATCTGTTCTGGTTTCCTGCGAGCGCTTAATGAGTTTCATTGAATGTAGCCGGTGAGTCAGACAGAATCTCTGCCGTTCATAATGATGCGAACAAAAGATAACTTCAAAGTGCGCGGCGCGCGCAGGTCGCACAAGGTCCGTCGATTTAATGACGCCGCTTCGGCTTCCTCCACCATCAGTGCCCTCTGTAGTCATCTGGACTGCGGCTCTCAGAACAGCGGAGTTAAATCTCTCCTCCTTCGGTTCTGTCTTCTTCTCCATCTCTTGATGAGGAAGCCGCTTCTCGTCTGGTTAATGATGTGTCTTTGCCCATTGGATGTGTGTCTGTTCCAGGCCTCCTCTCTCTTCACCGACGGACCGACTGAAGTATGTTGTGCACAAAATGACATTTCCAATCTGTTTGGCTGGATTTAGGAAGCTTCCAGGAATTAGATCATACAGGTTTTCAGTCTCTGCATAAACAAACAACAGCATCTGCACATGCATATGTGAGAAAAAGAAAAGATATTCAGAATTTGTTTCAGTTAGTAGCAAGTAAAGCTTTCTGTACTTTTAATACACATTCAGTTCCACTACTGTTTATGAAAGAAGTCACTTCTGAATTTCAAAAATACAGTAAAAATTGTGAAATATTTTTCTGTTTTCTATGTGAATATATAGTAAAGTGTAATTTATATCCTGTGATCAACGCTGAATTATCAGCATCATTACTCCATGATCCTTCAGAAATCATTCTAATATGTTGATTTGCTGCTCAAGAAACATTTCTGATTATTATCAGTGTTGAAAATAGTTTATATTTTTGTGGAAACTGTGATACATTTAATTTAAATGATTCTTTAAAGTCACTTTTGATCAGTTTTATGACCTTGCTGAATAGAAGTATTAATGTATTTAAAAGTACTGATGCTATTATATGAGGTTTGGCCCTGGTGGTAAAACAGAAGCAGAAGTGGCATAAAACTAACTTGGAATCGCACCAAAAGCTCTAGTCAGAAATCATCCTACAGTCAATGGTTTTCTGACCCATTAAAAGCAGCAGATCAGTGTTGATATTTGTCCTGTTCATCCATCATTAGAGCATCAGGATGACACTTCGGTCTCGGTCACAGCTGGCTGGAGGCGCCGTCCACTGCGCAGCAGATGGGTCTGTCACATTCATCCCGACGGGGCGTCTGACCCTGAGCCCTCGCTGGTCCTCGACCCCTCATATGAGCCAGCGGGGTGGTCTGAAAGAGACGAGAGGGTGATCGGTCTGTTATGATGGTGTTAGAAGAGTCTGGTCAATGCCACTGACCTGAGACTAGTTTGTATGTAAGCAATGCTGGCAAAGCATCAATGCAAAATACAAAAACAATGGAAATTTAATGGAATGCAACACAATGCAATTCAGCGGAATGCAATGCAATTTAGTCCAGTGCAACACAATGCAATTCAATGGAATGCAACGAAATGCAGTTTAGTCCAATGTGACACAATGCAATTCAGTGGAATGCAACAACATGCAATTTAGTCCAATGCAACAAAATGCAATTCAGTGGAATGCAACAACACACAATTTAGTCCAATGCAATGGAATGGAATGCAACACAACATAATTTAGTCCAATGCATCACAATGCAATTCAGTGGAATGCAACAACACGAAATTTAGTCCAATGCAACACAATGCAATGGAATGGAATGCAACACAACACAATTTAGTCCAATGCAACACAGTGCAATTCAGTGGAATGAAACAACACGCAATTTAGTCCAATGTAACACAATGCAATGAAATGGAATGCAACGAAATGCAATAAAATGTTTTAAAACATTCAGTGAATAATTCTGAGACATAGAAAATATGAAAATGCACAACACGCAATTTAGTCCAATGCAACGAAATGCAATCGAATGGAATACAACACAACACAATTTAGTCCAATGTAACACAATGCAATTCAGTGGAATGCAACAACACGCAATTTAGTCCAATGCAACACAATGCAATGGAATGGAATGCAACACAACACAATTTAGTCCAATGCAACAAAATGCAATGGAATGGAATGCAACACAACACAATTTAGTCCAATGTAACACAATGCAATTCAGTGGAATGCAACAACATGCAATTTAGTCCAATGCAACACAATGCAATGGAATGGAATGCAACACAACACAATTTAGTCCAATGCAACACAGTGCAATTCAGTGGAATGAAACAACACGCAATTTAGTCCAATGTAACACAATGCAATGAAATGGAATGCAACGAAATGCAATAAAATGTTTTAAAACATTCAGTGAATAATTCTGAGACATAGAAAATATGAAAATGCACAACACGCAATTTAGTCCAATGCAACGAAATGCAATCGAATGGAATACAACACAACACAATTTAGTCCAATGTAACACAATGCAATTCAGTGGAATGCAACAACACGCAATTTAGTCCAATGCAACACAATGCAATGGAATGGAATGCAACACAACACAATTTAGTCCAATGCAACAAAATGCAATGGAATGGAATGCAACACAACACAATTTAGTCCAATGCAACACAATGCAATGGAATGGAATGCAACACAACACAATTTAGTCCAATGCAACAAAATGCAATGGAATGGAATGCAACACAACACAATTTAGTCCAATGTAACACAATGCAATTCAGTGGAATGCAACAACACGCAATTTAGTCCAATGCAACACAATGCAATGGAATGGAATGCAACACAACACAATTTAGTCCAATGCAACACAGTGCAATTCAGTGGAATGCAACAACACGCAATTTAGTCCAATGCAACACAATGCAATGAAATGGAATGCAACGAAATGCAATAAAATGTTTTAAAACATTCAGTGAATAATTCTGAGACATAGAAAATATGAAAATGCACAACACACAATTTAGTCCAATGCAACGAAATGCAATCGAATGGAATACAACACAACACAATTTAGTCCAATGTAACACAATGCAATTCAGTGGAATGCAAAAACACGCAATTTAGTCCAATGTAACACAATGCAATTCAGTGGAATGCAACAACACGCAATTTAGTCCAATGCAACACAATGCAATGGAATGGAATGCAACACAACACAATTTAGTCCAATGCAACAAAATGCAATGGAATGGAATGCAACACAACACAATTTAGTCCAATGTAACACAATGCAATTCAGTGGAATGCAACAACACGCAATTTAGTCCAATGCAACACAATGCAATGGAATGGAATGCAACACAACACAATTTAGTCCAATGCAACACAGTGCAATTCAGTGGAATGCAACAACACGCAATTTAGTCCAATGCAACACAATGCAATGAAATGGAATGCAACGAAATGCAATAAAATGTTTTAAAACATTCAGTGAATAATTCTGAGACATAGAAAATATGAAAATGCACAACACGCAATTTAGTCCAATGCAACGAAATGCAATCGAATGGAATACAACACAACACAATTTAGTCCAATGTAACACAATGCAATTCAGTGGAATGCAAAAACACGCAATTTAGTCCAATGTAACACAATGCAATTCAGTGGAATGCAACAACACGCAATTTAGTCCAATGTAACACAATGCAATTCAGTGGAATGCAACAACACGCAATTTAGTCCAATGCAACACAATGCAATGGAATGGAATGCAACACAACACAATTTAGTCCAATGCAACACAGTGCAATTCAGTGGAATGCAACAACACGCAATTTAGTCCAATGTAACACAATGCAATTCAGTGGAATGCAACAACACGCAATTTAGTCCAATGCAACACAATGCAATGGAATGGAATGCAACACAACACAATTTAGTCCAATGCAACACAGTGCAATTCAGTGGAATGCAACAACACGCAATTTAGTCCAATGTAACACAATGCAATGAAATGGAATGCAACGAAATGCAATAAAATGTTTTAAAACATTCAGTGAATAATTCTGAGACATAGAAAATATGAAAATGCACAAGTTATGTGGACTAATATTAAGATACTTTTATGTGTTTTCAGCTCTATTTCAAGGTCTTGATTCACTTCCTTAACCAGTTTCCTCAATGAGCTGATTCTTCTATTTCTGTTGCTGTAGAATAACAAGAGGAAGCAAAAGTGTGAATGAGTGAGACAGATGCACTAAAACTAATCAGTTTGTGTACAGACACACTGTACTACAGCACAAACACACTGACACACAACAACACTATAACCATAATGATCAATCACAATGATCTGAACACGACTGCACGATCAATAACATCTCTGGGTTCTGCTGCTCTGTTGTCATGTAAACGCTATTAACTTCATAAATGGGACATAAAATCAAAGACATAAAAATAACACTGCACAGTGTGTTTATGCTTTCAGTGAATTAACTGCACCATTCATGTTCCTGACATACATCAGAAAGAGAAAAAATAAATGAATAAATCAGTCATTAATATTATCTAGGTACAGTACATTTGAACTAATTAAATTTATGATAAAATACAGCTGGATACAGAACAAAAATCATAATGAGTCTGAAATATGAAATAATGACAGTTTTTTCTCTAAAAATGAAAAGTGTTTTCCTCATTTCCAGCAATTAGGTCTGTCCATAATCCCCAAAGAGGCCAATTAATTCTGCATTAATCTCTTCAGTGAATCTGAAGAGAAAAGTGTGCTCCAGTCCAAATCCAGTCCATCTTTAGCCAAACTTCATGTTTCTCTCTCATAACGGTTCATCAAGAGGGTTGTTGCGTGTCTTAAGTGCTTCGTGAGCGTCTCGGCCAAATGTGGGTTTAGTAAACACAGATATTCAATCCTCATGGCTTTTGATTTCATTTTATGCCTGTTAGATTATTAAAATGAATTATTTTTGTCTTAGATAATAAGGCTTTGCATATCTTAAAACCAAAATGCATGTTATTTGACAAATATATTCTTCTGATTTTGGTGTAATGATGATTCTGCTTGGAAACTTTCAGATAGACTACCAACCAAAAGTTTGGAATAATTAAAAGGTTTTTGAAAGAAGTCTCTTCTGCTCACCAAGGCTGCTTTTATTTGATCAAAATACAGTAAAAATTTTGAAATATTATTATAATTTAAACAGCTGTTTTCTATGTGAATATATATTAAAATGTAATTTATATCCAGTGATCAAAGCTGAATTTTCAGCATCATTACTCCAGTCTTCAGTGTCACATGATCCTTCAGAAATCATTCTAATATGATGATTTGATGCTCAAGAAACATTTATGATTATTATCAATGTTGAAAACAGTTGTGCTGCTTCATATTTTTGAAGACAAAAGTTATTTTATAATTATTTTTAATATAAATTTTTTTTTTTTTTTTTTAGATAACACTATAGATCTCATATAATGGAGAGCACAGACAGGCTATAAACTTTCATTGTAAACCCTTTGGGCTGAACAATAATGGTGTCCATTTAACATTCAAACATTTTGAGCATATTTCGTCTGAGGGCTTTTCATTCCCGTTGAACAGCTCGTGATGAGGTCATAATTCCTCCGTAATGGCTCAGTCTCCGATGTTCTGTGATTGATGGACCCTCTTCAGGAGCTCCAGTGGGCTTAATGGACACGTCTCAGTCCAAATTGCACTCAAGAGCTTTTGGAAGAGACCAAATGCATCGTGGACTGATGCCAAACTCCGGCAGGTCTTTAGACCTTTACAGGACGGCACACATGATAAATACTTTGAACTGGGGTTACGTCTGACCGCAAGCGGCAATCTATGCAGATGTACAGCAGTGATCTGACCATCCTTCACTTCATATATCAGGCTGAATCACTGACACTCCCAAAATCTCGATTTCTGTCTTTAGACATGGAAAAGGAGAAAGCTCTTCCCATGCAGCTTACTTTATAAAAGCATTCAGTTTCAAAAGTGCTAAGTGTAAATGTGTTCATGCCACCTCTGAGCAGCACTCAACAGTCTGTGTAGAGACACTCAATACTGCTTCTGTGCCACATCTGCACAGAAAATTTGCCATCAGACTGGTGTCAAATAGAACACCCTAACAACCACATAGCAACATGACAAACAACACTTGGAACACCTCAGCAACCACATATCAACATGATAAAGAGCACTCTGAAAAACCTAGCAACCACATAGCAACATGACAAACAGCACTCAAAATATCATAGCAACTGCATAGCAACATGATACACAACACTCTAAACACCCTGGCAACTGCATAGCAACATGATAAGCAACAATCGAAACACCCTATAGCAACCCCATAGCAACATAAACAACACTCAAAACACCCAATAGGAACTGCATAGCAACATGATAAACAACACTCAATACACCCTATAGCAACCACACAGCAACATGGTAAACAACACTTAATACACCTTAGTAACCGCATAGCAACATGATAAACAACACTCAAAACACCGTAGCAAGCCCATAGCAACATGATAAACAACACACAAAACACCCTAGCAACTACATAACAACATAAACAACACTCGAAACACCCTATAGCAACCCCATAGCAACATAAACAATACTCAAAACACCCTAGCAACTCCATAGCAACATAACACTCAAAACACCCTATAGCAACCCCATAGCAACATAAACAACACTCAAAACACCCTATAGCAACCCCATAGCAACACAAACAACACTCAAAACACCCTATAGCAACCCCATAGCAACACAAACAACACTCAAAACACCATATAGCAACTGCATAACAACATGATAAACAACACTCAATACAACCTATATCAACCACACAGCAACATGGTAAACAACACTCAATACACCCTATAGCAACCCCATAGCAACACAAACAACACTCAAAACACCCTATAGCAACTGCATAGCAACATGATAAACAACACTCAATACAACCTATATCAACCACACAGCAACATGGTAAACAACACTCAATACACCCTAGCAACCCCATATCAACATAAACAACACTCAAAACACCCTATTGCAACCACACAGAAACATGGTAAACAACACTCAAAACACCCTAGCAACCACATAGCAACATGATAAACACTCAAAACACCCTAGCAACAGCATAGTAACATGATAAACAACATTCAAAACACCCTAGCAACAACATAGCAACATAAACAACACTCAAAACACCCTATAGCAACTGCATAGCAACATGATAAACAACACTCAAAACACCCTATAGCAACCACATAGCAACATGGTAAACAACACTCAATACACCTTAGTAACCGCATAGCAACATGGTAAACAACACTCAAAACACCCTAGCAACCACATAGCAACATGATAAACACTCAAAACACCCTAGCAACCACATAGCAACATGATAAACAACATTCAAAACACCCTAGCAACCACATAGCAACATGATAAACAACATTCAAAACAACCAAGCAACTGCATAGCAACAACCTAGCAACCAAACACAACATACAGTTCATTTAGCAGATGCTTAAAGTGATTTACATCATGGTGGAAAATGGCTTAAAACAAACTCCAATAACCTCCAAAAGTTCTGCATTAAACCATAACCATAAAAATGACAATAATAAGACAATATCAGGAGACCTCTGGTTGCAAACATTGTTTTACAGTATATATTTTTTCAGATCTGTTCTTTCAGTGAAAGGAAAGTGAGGTGCGGCACTCACCATAGCCGGGTCACTCTGGTTCTGACGGTCAGATCAGGCTGTAACGCTCCTCCAGACCGAAGCGAGCGCCGCTGACCCGTGAAAGGCCAGCATGAGGATTACACTATATCTGCGCTCGCACAAGCCTCAGGTCTCGGCTAAAGGGATTGAATCTTCCTCCTCCGTGTTCCTCGCGCCTCTCTAATCCATTTACTGGCCTTTCCTGGGATCAAACCCAGGATCAAGCAGAGAAGCCTCTCCAAAGGGGATTTATGGTCATCCATCCGGGATTCTGATCCAGAACAATGGTTTGCGTCACTCGCTGCCGATTCATGATGTCATAATTTACTAAAGTTACATTGATTTTGCATCAGTGCACTGCACAAAATGATATGATCAGTAAGTCATGGCAGCTTATGTTTTTACATCACTATAACTCATCAAAATAACTTAAGCAATTTCGATTTTTTTTTAAATTATTATTAAGAAAAAGATATACAAAATTAAACCCAATTTTTTAAGTATAATTTAAGTTGAAATGACTTGGACAGCCTACTTGATTATACTTAAAAATTTAAGGTAGCAACAGAACTTTTTTTTTAAAAAGTTTTTTTTTTTTTTTTTAAGTTAGAATAGGTGGAAATTATTTACAGTGTGTTAATTTAGCATTATTTATACAACATTATAGTTTTTAGATTTTATTTTATTATTTTGTTCAAATGATCTTCATTTTATATTTTCAGTTTTCATTTTAATTTTAGTTAATTTTTGTTTTTGTAATAATTTATTAAAGTTAAATTCAGTTCACATGTGTTTATTTATATATTATAATTATTATCAATATTTTCAAGTTTTTGAAATTTAATTTTATATATTCAGTTTTAATTTTTAGTATTTTTTTGTGATTGTATGTGCTTTTGTCAGATTTTATTAAAGTTAAATTCAGTTTGTAACAGTGTTGATTTATATACTATTATAGTTTGTAATAATATTTTATTAATAAACTTTTAATTTTATATTTTCAGTTTTCATTTTAATTGGCCTAATTTTAGTTAGTTTAGTATGTGCTTTTGTCATTATTATTATATTTTAATATTTATAAATAATTAGTAGCCTACTATTTTCAATTCTTATTTTCAAATTTTAAATTTAATTTAGTTTAAGATTTTTATCTAATATTAATTTCAGATTTATTTCAATTTCAAATGTTTTTTCTTTAAAAAAAAATAGTTTTAGTTTTAATGAACCATAACAACCTTGCTTCACATGTGATTTTAATGGCATTAAAGACATTTATGGCAACAATGTAAAGCCGTTTATGAGGAGAAATCCCACTACATTTCCAGAAAGCATTTCTATTTTGAATGGGATTATCTAACAACATCCAAACAAGCATCTATTTATGACATACTGTATAAATTCATAGTTTAAATCCTCCATGTGCAAAAGAAAAAAAAACTGAATGAAAAACCTGCTTAATTAATTCTCACATTCAGCAGGGAATTACAACAATAGCTTCATCTAGAAACAACCTTTAGCTTTATTATCAGGAGATTCCAGTGGTTTATTAATCTATTGCTTTTTATTACAAATGACCTTTCATTCCAGTAATATCTTAATTACTTAATTACGTTGGCCTATAAACCTGCAACAGTAAGCAATATAATTAAAGATCACTTCTGCGGTTCACACTTTCCTTTCCTTTCCTTTCCTTTCCTTTCCTTTCCTTTCCTTTCCTTTCCTTTCCTTTCCTTTCCTTTCCTTTCCTTTCCTTTCCAGGCTTAAATCCTATAGCAAGCTAAATCCAGCCAAGCTCTTCTGCAGAGTGACTCGACTAGATTAGAATATTATATAAACTTTATATACATTATTTTTCTCCTGCTTCATCCTGTTATAGTGTAGTTTCAGACACAAATCAACTAATAAATCAACAGAAGAGATCTGACTAGATGATTTACTCAAAATGTTTCAAAAGTCGACGTTCATATGAAGGCCTAATCATAAAAAACATTGCATTACGACAACCCATAATGCACCTCTATCTAACTCGGAGTCACCTTCAGATGGTTTTACGACTCAAAGGAACAATTATGCACTAATCGCCGTGTGTTTAGGAGTAATTGATCGCTTTAACCCTCCGGAGGCTCTTGTGTTATTGGCGCTGTGTGCTTTAATAAAGAATCCCATAGAAATGTGCGCGTGCTGAGCATGTTCTGAAGGCAGCGGCCTGAAACGCCAATCGAACGGCCAGAATGAGGCCAATTTACACAAACAGCAGAGAATGAAACACATCAAAACTTGAAGCTTTAATTAGTCACTTCATCATTTCTGGGAAATTAACGAGCATCTCAGCTGATGGTCCTGGAATATGAGTTCTAAAAAGTATCACTTTCAGTTAAATTTTACAGCAAAGATTAATCAAAAAACATCTATATGGTCATGCAGAAGAGCCAAAAGTGAATGTTCTAGTTTTTCTCAATCGATTTGACACATTTCTCCAAACTCAGATCACTGCAATCGTCTCCTCCACTATGCTCAGCTCTTCTCCTATCCTTCTTTTATACTTCCTCCTCTCTCCTCCTGTATGATCTCCTTCTGTATGTTCACTGTATGTTTACCTATAGTGGAAGGTGATCATGTTAAGGTGATCACTGTAATGCAACATTCATCTCTCTCAAATACCGATAAAAACAGCTCATTTCAAGTATGGGTAGATATATATTTACAAATATTTGGTTGTACCACCTGACAAAAAAAAAAAAAAAAAAGAATTTATACACTTTAAAATATTTTGTAGCAACTTGTTTAAACACATAGTTCATGACTCAACAAATCCGCTTTAATAGTTTAATAGTTTTGAGTTTGGGTTCCTTGCCGCTGTCACCTTTGGCTTGCTTAGTCGGGGACACTTGACATTTGACTTGACATTTGATATTCAGCAGTATTCTTGACATTTATTCAACAGTGCTTTTGATCTGCCTGCATTGACACTATTCTTGAAGAGCCGCTGTGCAGCCAAAATTATGTACTAGTTATCACTGTAAAGCTGCTTTGATACAATCTGCATTGTAAAAAGCGCTATATAAATAAAGGTGACTTGACTTGACTTGACGTAATAAGATTAAAACAAACAGTTTTTGAAGCTCTATTTGCTCAATGACCCATATAACAAAACCTGTTGGAAAAACATTACAGTAAACATGTATTTTTGTCAAGTGGCAACCTCCTGCGTTCTCTCTTGAATCCAATCGGAAGTGACTTAAACTGCAATTCATCGACTGGCAGCTAGAGACAGACTCCAAAAGGGAGTCAATCCCAATGCCATGTTAAAATGCCCAACTTTACTGCAGAAAAAACAGGTTTTCAGCCTGGTACAAAAAGTAGTTTTGGTTTATACTGCTAATTTTGCCCTTCATGACAACTGTGACAACTTTTTTTAATATAATAACTCATGCATTTAAATTATATTAAGCCTTAAAGTTCTGCATAATTAAGGGCGTGGCCACTTGAGTGACAGGTGGATTGCCGCTGTTTGTCTACTGCCTCTTAAGACACCACAAAATCTGACCGCACGGCTTGGATGTTATAACTAAAACTGCTGCACTATTTTGGACGCGGGCTCATTTGTTTGTGAGAGTCTAATGTATGCGATCATATTTGCACACCCGACACAAATTACAATATTATTGTTGCTGGAGCATCTGCATTGTAAAACAGACACTGTAAATTGACAGTCAGCTATTGCGACTTTCAAATGATGTATAATTTGTTATCTTTATTAACATTTTAGATAGTATCTAAGATAGATTTCTCTTTAGCCTGAGCTAACTTGATCACATCACACTAGGAGGGCGGGGTTTCAGCAACCAGACACCTCAGCTCCACCCACGTCCCGCCTCTTTGCCCATTTTTGGTTATCCGTTAGTGACGTGCTGCCAAGATGGCGACGGCCCACTTTAGGCTTCAAAAATGCTCTTCCGAAACCTACAGGTGACGTCACGAACACTACGTCCATATTTTTGTTACAGTGTATGATTTTCGTTAGTGTATTTGTAAATCTACAGCTGAAAGTGTCCTAAAATCAGTAGAGAATACACTTGTAGTTTTGATGTTAGTAATTACTTTTAATAACTGCACTACTAGAAAAAATGCAGTAAAGTGTGTTTAGATCACTGTGTTAACTGTTTTAGAGCAATTACATTAGGCTACTTTAGAGAAATGTGTCAAATCGATTGAGAAAAACTGTAATAATGCATATTTGTGCTTGGAGTCGATTGTTTTATTTGTGATAATAATGCAATGAAACATGCTGAATTGTGCCAAATGTATGTATTTTTGAACAGGCTGTCACTTATTAACTGCATTTCTTTTTTTGCATACTAAAACCCTGTTTTTTGTCAAATAATTGTCAGATAAATAATCAAATTTAGTGTTTTGTTGTTGCCTCATATGTATATATTCCACATATTTTGATGGTTTAATTGAACTTGTACACTGTAAAAAATATTTTCATGATTTGTTATAACATTTTTCCTTTTGTCAAATAAACTTCAATAATTAATGTGGTTCAGAAAACATAATATTTAGAGTTTCTGTTGATTAAATCAATCACCTTCATTGTATTAACTCACATTTTTAATCTCAATGAACTCAAAATTTTAAGGCAACCAGGTAACTTACTTTTTCAAGTCAAACCAACAATTCATTTTTACAGTGAACACTTTTGCAGTACATGATCACACAATTTCCACAGATGTAAATAAATCGACGCTGACAGAATGTTTTACAAGCACCATTTTATACTAGTACACATTTATTTACAGCGGTAAATTACAGTGTTAACAGGTGTTCAGATCAGGGAGACCTGCGACACACGAAAGGAAAGGAGCTTTAATCACCCAGAACAACAAAGCAAAAGTCTTTTCTGATTATGCATAGAGTATTTGAACATCTGAAGAAGAAAAAATGATTTCTCAATAATGATCGAGAAGCAGCTGGAAACATGATTAATAACTAAACCTTCAAATTTACCAGTAAATAAAACTTTTCTTTTTAGTGGCTTTAATGCAATAAATACGTGCGTCACCACATGGAGTCCTGCCCAAAAACTAAATGATGTTGAACTTTCATGCTTTGAGTAGCAACAGATGCTTCAGTTTTCATTAGAGGAAAATAAGTGCAGGTACAAATGAATGGAGGTTTTTTTGCAGCTCCATAAGCAGACGTGGTTTAATTGACATCATACAGGCTTTACAAACACTTTACAAAAACAGATTTGGTAGATAATGCCCCTGCTGCTCCATGAATGAGTTCTGGAAAACCCACAGACGAGATCTGGAACCTCATTCCTATAATGATACAGTAAGACTACATCATACTCATGTACTGTATGTACAAACAGCTGTGAACCGTAGTAAAATAGATCAAATATAAGAACTAAAGTGGCTCGAGTGGCAAACGTTGCCTTTATCAACAACAACATCGGCCAGAATCACACGCCACACATATATACAGACGCGAATGATTGACAGGTGCATCAGCAGGTCATGTGATCCTGCTTTACGTACTCAACATGTGCTCCTGTTGTGGCAAGAAGAACCCTCCAGTGTTACTGTTATAATAAAAATAATTGCCGTTAATTGGAATAAAGCTGAAATCAATTCTAAATATTAAATGAAACATTTTTAAGAAACTAATTAGAAATAGTTTAAGTTGAAGTACTAATATTACTAAAACTAAAGTAAATAAAAAGTAAAAGTAAACTGAAGCTAAAAAGACAAAAACTAATGAAAATGACAAAAAGCACATAATAAAATTACAAAAACGTAATAAATTAAAATAAAAACTGACAAAAAATGACAAAAAGCACATTATAAAATTATAAAAAACTTTAAAATGACCTAAAATTAAAATACAATATGAATACATTTTGTTAAACTAAAAATAAAACAAATATTATATGAAAAATTTTAATTTAAAAAACATTAAAAATTAAAATATTATATATTATTTTACAGTTCAAGCATTTTAAATAATATATTATTTTCAACTAAGTAAAATGAAATAAGCCTAAGCCCTAAAATTACTAAAAATAAAACTTAAATTAAAATAAATTAATGTCAAATATAAAAAAACTACAAAAAATTACAAAAGCACATAATAAAATAAACTCAAAAATGTAAAAAGCGAAGCTAATTCAAAATATTAATACACTTCGTTAAAGTGAAATAAAATTTATCCGATGAAAATGTTTAATCTTAAATACATATCAATATTGCCTTAGCAATTAAGTGAAATAAAATACAATTTTAAAAATAACACTCAAATTAAAACAAATTAAAAATGACAAAAAGCACATAATAAAAGTACAAAAAACTAAGATTAAAATGAAACTAAAAATATAAAAATAAAAGCAAATTCAAAACATTAATAATACTATATAAATAATAGTAAAATAACACCGGACTCCAGGGGGCGACAGATTCATCTTAATCACTGTCCTGATGGACTAACCGTTTAAAGAGCAAGTTTGTTAAACTGTTTACAGCAGGTGCTTGAATAACAACACATCTGGTTTGAGATAGTTAATGTACACTCTAGCGCCCTCTTGAGTGCTGGAGCCACACAGAAACACAGAAACTGCGCTGCAAAGTGTCGGTCAAACATTCGCTTCTCTGTGTATTTGCGCAGAACACGTCCAGTCATTCTCACATCACACATTAATCAACATAAATTAAGAAGAGCATTTCATCTGGCATCATGGCAGTTGAGGAAATCCAAACTACAAAGTCACTTTACTACAAGGTTTTGCCAGGTTTCTTTTGAGAAGCGACCCTGAAAGATGGAGAATACAAACCGATGACCTCTTCAAATGTTGACATATATGAGACGCTCCGTCTCAAAAGAGCCTAGGACATGCCTGGAAAAATAGAAGAAATCCAAAGGTTGTGGGATTCTGGGAAAAGTCCCACGAAAACATTGAAAAAGCCAAAAACCGATGGACACATTGAGATGAGAATCTGAAATCCTTCCTCAGTATTTCTGTCTTGTTTTCCAGTACAAACATCTAAACAGTCTTAAATCAAGAAACCTTTACTGGAACAGAAGAAAAATGACTGAAGATATGAAGTCTTGTTTACGAAAAAATGAATCTGTTACGTATATTTTGCGAGTTCAGAAAATAAATTCACTAATAGATTCTTTCGAAACACGATTCGTGAAGCTTTAAAACTTTTGCGAATCATTTGTTTCAAACCAGTGATTCGCTTCGTTGCGTCAGAACCGTTTCGAATTTTTTTTGAAATTTCAATATTTTGCCACTATGATCTCTGTGAACTCTGAACTACCTGTACTTGGATCAATTTTATACATTTGTAGACATTTAATGACACATTTGTATATTAAAAAGGAGGAGTTGTAGTTAGACGTCTCTTATTGGTGCGATTAACCAAGATCTCCATAAAACACTTACATTTTATTAATAAAATAAACACATATTATATAGACACTTCATATTTAATGGTATTAGATGATTTGTTAATTGCACTTAATAGATTATACCATGGATATAACATTTGCAAATAGTTTGTAAAAGGTGTTCAGTGAATCATTTTCCGAAGCAATTGGTTTCAAGTGAATCAAAGGTTCAAAATGCGAAACTAAACAGAGCAGAGAAAAGGAAACTAAAGGAAACAGAACAGAATATCAAAATAAGAGTCCACTGAATGGAACATAACGAATAGTGAATTTATACTTAAAACTAATTAAAAAAAATCTGCCAGTGGGGTCAATATATATATATATATATATATATATATATATATATATATATATATATGATGGGAAACCTGTCGGATGTTGCGATGGAACGTTTTCAGTAAATTAAAAAAATAGGTTGAATGTTATTTTTTTGTCAAAAATAGGTTTTCATTAAATTATCATTCTATAACATCTTGTCTATCATCTCTGAAAATATCTTGGCAAAATTTGCCTGTTAAGTGCAAAAAAATAGCTCTTTCTCTAACGTTACTGTTTAAGAACACACCCAGCTGAGGTAAAAAAAAAAAATCGGCCATAGCTTTCCATCTCTTAACACTACAGACAGTTCACCTATCAAAATAAACCACATAACATGTAGAATGAAGGTGTATTAATGCAAATTTCCCGCCAGTCCTGTATAAACTATGGCACTATGTTATCGTGAGAAGGCGGAGCACAAGAGAACAACGGAGCTGTAATGAACACACATGTTCTAATTATGTGTTTATTAGAGGTTGAATTCATATTAAATACTGCCAAACTGCACATACTACTTCTGAATAGGATGTCTACTTCATAAAATGCATGAAAATATATGGAAATATATGGTTCAGATCACTCAAATAAATTAAGGCGCCCTTAAATGGTCAGATATGGAGCTTGGGTGGCATCTAGTGATAAAGTTTGATACTGCGCCCAAACAAAATCTTACTAAAAGCTCATTTTTTGAAATATTTCAATTGACATTTTTGGATTTTGTTGCAGTTTAAGAGTAGAACACGCTTAGTAATATATTATTATAAAATATAAACAATTATATTTTTACATTTTCATAAACTTAAACTTCTATAACTTTTTTTATTTCACTTTCATAATTTATTTCACTTCTACAATAATCTGATAAGTGTCTTCTTTAAAACAAGATCAACCTTAGGTCTATATTCCTAGCTATGAAAGAAGTAAAAACAGATTTGGAAATCCAGCTTTCATATGGTGTTGAAACCTGTTAAAGGTAAAATTTCACCATGTGATGGGTTTTCACATTTTATATAAATATATATATATATAATATATGGGTTTGGGTATAGGTATGGGTATATATATTTCTCCTGTTTTGAGCATAAACTCCATCTTGATCAATTGTTCAGTAATCTAGACTTCATCTCTTCAGTCATTTTGCTTCTCCAGTAAATGTATCTTGATTTAAGAATGATTAAATATATTTGTGCTGGAAAACAAGACAGAAATCCTGTGGAAGAACATCTTTGTTTGCAGTGTTTATGACCCAATACGACGTCCCGCTGGTCAGAAATCGGACTGGACATGCCTGGACAGTAGAAGAAGGCCTGGGAATTCAATGGGCTCATTTCTGAGATCCTCCAAAACACAAAGACGGAAACATCAACCGAAAAGTAGTGCTGGAGCCATCGTGGATAGAAAGAACAGTAGATTTATCACAAAAAACTCTGTTTATATTTGAACATATTTACACGCCCTTCATTAGTGAAGATTTCTTTTCTTTTTTCTTCTTTTTTCTTTACTCTTTTGTGATATTTTTTTTGATTTCTATGTTTTGGTCTCAGTTTGTTGGGGCCGGGAATGCCTCCGGTCTCCATTACGCTTTGCTGTCGTCCTGTTTTGTGTGGATGCTGTTGTCCGTGTGGACCTTGATCTCGATCAAGTCCGGCTTGAGCACCTCCTTGCCGTTCTCCTCCTTCAGCGGGAGTTTCCTGCGGTCAGAAGTGAGCAGACGCTCGTGTTTAGTCGTCATTCTCTCAAACACACAAACGACTGACGACGGCACTTCTGTGAGGTCATGCATCTCATTAGCATGCAAATGTTCTACGACAGCAGTCACATGACAAACTGATCACGGCGATACTAAAAACACAGGTTACACTTTATTTTGATGATCCACTTTCTACTGACTATAGTTATTTGACATGTAGTTGCAAAGGATACATGATAACTATGTTTTAATATTAATTCTAATCATATGAGAATAGCGAAGTGCCAGAGGAACAATAAATAAAAATAAATTAATGCTACATAAAAATATATAAAAAAGACAAAACTAAAAAAACAACAAAAAAAACACACAAAAGCAGATAATAAAATTACAAAAAAAACTTTTTGTAAAAAAAAAAATTGTTAAATTGAAGTAAAATATAAATATTAGATAAAAATGTAAACAAAAATTGAAAAAACTTTAATAAAAACTAGCAATGTTGTCTTTGTAACTAAATGAAATGCAATAAGTTTAAACTGAAGTACTAAAATTACTTAAAAATAAAACAAATAAAAATAAATTAAAGCAAAATAAAAATATAAAAAATTCCAAAACTAATAAAAATGACAAAAGCACATATAAAATTACAAAAAAAAATGTAAACTAAAATTAAAATGAAACCTGAAAAGTGAAAATATAAAAATATATGCTAACTGAAAATATTATTACATTTTGTTAAATTGAAAAAACTTAAAAAGTAGCAATGTTGTCTTAGCAACTAAATTAAATGAAATAAGTTTAAGCTGAAATTTGCCAAAAATAAATCAATAAAACTGAAATAATAATTTACTGCTCAAGAAACATTAATGATTATTATCATTGTTGAAAACAGTTGTGCTGCTTCATATACCTCGATACACTACCATTTAAAAGTTTGGGTTCAGTATTTTGAAAAAAATAAATGTATACTTTAATTTAGCAAGGATGCATTAAATTCAACAAAAGTGACAATAAGACATTTATAATGTTACAAAATGCTGTTCTTTTGAACTTTCTATTCATCAAAGAATCCTGAAATCAAAGTTTCCACAAAAATATGAAAATGTTTTCAACATTGATAATAATCATAAATGTTTATTGAGCATCAAATCATCATATTAGAATGATGAAGGATCATGTGACACTGAAGACTGGAGTAATGATGCTGAAAATTCAGCTTTGATCACAGGATATAAATTACACTTTACTATATATTCACGTAGAAAACAGCTATTTTACATTGTAATAATATTTCACATTTTTTTACTGTATTTTTGATCAAATAAATGCAGTCTTTGTAAGCAAAAGAGACTCAAAAACATTTGAAGAAATCTCAAAATTATCGTATTCTTACACAACATATACAGCCATCTACATATAAACATGTCCATTAAAGACGCTAAAGCGAGGATGTTTCAGCATGTTTTAGTGTAATTTCTTCTTCTTGCACTGACAAAGGGATCTAAATCTCAAACTCAGATGTTTTATTTTGACTTCTGTCTATGATGACTTAATATCTGACATAAGAAACTTCAGATGATGGTAAATCCACAGACGCTGGACTTTATATCCCTCTAATGCAAACAGATCAATAGACTCTGGCTTTTATTAGCACATGAATCTCATGAGGTCTGTCTGACGCTAAACCAAACTAAACCATCTGTCTGATCGTTTACTGAACTCACTCAGCAGAACGCTATTAAATCAGCAGATTACTGCATATCTATATGCGTGCATATTATCAACAGAGCTTAATAGTAATGGAAAATATTATGAAATAATTGAAATGCAACCCTCATCATTAGATAATGACTGTCAGTTTCCATCAATCATCAGATTCAGTGATCACATATTCATATATGAAAGTTAAAATGATATTCTGCTTGCAAACACTCACAAAGGTAACGTCATTCTCAAACAAACGTCTCTCAGTGACCGTTTTAACCTCATTCAATGGGATTCTGTAAAGTTTCAATGGTATTTCAACCTTGTTTTGTTAAATTTAGAAGATTTGTTGGCTTGCTCTCTGTTAACATGCGTTTTAAAGTCTCTCTGCTAACCAAGGCTGCATTTATTTAATCAAAAATACATTAAAAATAGTCAAATATTTTTACAATGTAAATCAGCTGTTTTCTATGTGAATATATAGTAAAGTGTAATTTATATCCAGTGATCAAATCTGAATTTTCAGCATCATTACTCCAGTCTTCAGTGTCACATGATCCTTCAGAAATCATTCTAATATGCTGATTTGCTGCTCAAGAAACGTTTATGATTATTATCAATGTTGAAAACAGATTATTTGATGAATAGAAAGTTCAAAAGAACAGCATTTATTTGAAACTGAATCTTTTGTAACATCATAAATGTCACTTTTGATCAATTTAATGCTGACTAAAAGCGTTTATCTTTTTCATCGTGACACTGGGCTGAAAAACAACCTAAACCAACCCAAGTCTGCTTGTTTAAGCTGGTCTAACTGATCTTTTCAGCTGTGAAATCATCAAACCAATGTCATTTTTTGATAAGACTGCTATATGACACAAACTCTCTTTCAAACACAGATATAACAGAGCTCATGCATCACATGAAACGAATGATGGAGCGGCGCTCACGCAGACACGCGGCGAGGGACTCACAGGTAGGCGGCTTTGCCCTCCTCCAGCTCTTTGCTCTTGCCGCTGGTTGTGGTTTTCTTGCTGCAGAGTTTGCGGGTGATGCACATGAGGAGACCGCACTGACGGAGGAAGAAGCAGCACACGTCCACCAGCACCAGCAGCAGAAGAAGAGCCGCCACCCCGAGACCCACCACAGCGCCGAGACCCAGACCGCTGAACAGAGAATCTGCTGAGACCGGAGAGAAAACACACGCTCAGCATCTGCAGAGATCCTTCAGCATGAGCTCAGATCAATGAGGCCTGCGATCAGTCACATCCAAAAAGACTGAAAGAACACTTATCCAATATGTGGTGATAATGTTGCATAACAAGAGATTTATAAGACATTTATACTTTCATGCAGATTTATGAGAACAGTGAATTTTATAACATGCATCACATATCCTGCATGAAAAATGTCACATTATTTCTATTTTTCAATCTATAAAAACACTAATGGTCTCAGATTAGTGTGCACAGAATTTTCTCACTGGTATGTTTCATATATGTGACCCGTCACGGAAACCAGGGACACAAGTCGGCAGCACAACTCTTGAGCAAAATGAGAAAGAAGCATTTTTTTTCAAAATTGGTGATTTTCGTGTTTTTGCAGAATCTGTTAGTTGAGATCATGAAGAAGCCTTTCCGTGTTTGAGATAGCAGTATTGGTATATTTAAAAGCGTACATTTTGAGGTCGAAATCGGCTTGTTTTTCGGAGATTCTAGCACGCAGTAGGGGCGTGTCATTGTCTGTGTGTATTTCCATACTGGGAAGCGTGGCTACTTACTATGCAGCGCTCTGGCCGGCTCTAGCTGATATCAAAATTCAATGAAGAACCGTGGCCGTTACACCGAAAATGTTTTGAAGTACTTCTTCGACAAGCCGGATGCTTATGAACAAGCGCTCACTGATTCTGAAAACGATCTGAGCGACGATGAAAGCGGCATAATAAGACATTACCTCTCTGGAGTCGGGTAACGCGCCGGCGCATTTTGCAGGATTTTTTTCACATTGCAGCAAAACAGACTTAAAATACTCCGTCATTTTTTGTCATAGAGACATAAGTAATATATCAATTGAAACTATAGAATGTCTTCTTTTATTTGTATACACTCAGAGTAAAAACAAAATGTTGTGCTTTTTGTAAAATAAAGAAAACTAACATGATGCGTGATCTCTCATCTCCCTCTGAACGAAGTCCAATCTGATAGTTCTCAGAAAATGAACTGTAACTTAGTGAATACTAATCATAAAAAAATTATAATTATGTCTGAAAAAACATTGAAATGTCAAGTTTTAAAACGTGTAAGTCAAATCGAAAACAAACCTTCTGTGTTTATGTAATCTGTATGAAAAGAGAGCCATGTCAGAAGTCCGTGATTCAGCTCATTATCTGCTAATGCGGCCACGCCCATGGAGCCAGCGCTATTCAGACACAAATTCTGAGGCAATACATGCATTCATCGTCTCAATCGTGTATTTATTGACTTGAAAAGTGTTTTGAATAGCCATAGTTAGCGATCTCTGGCCTCTGTTAGTCCAGTTATTTCCTGGATTGCCTATTCTTCTTTAACAGGCTTCTCAGGTGAGAACATTTCATTTCATGATTATAGTGACCAAAATGATCACGGTTATCACAGAATCCTGTTCAAAAAGTCAATTCACCAAGTTTTATGTGGAAAACCAGCAAATAAAAAATAAAATTAGCATCAATATGTACTTTTTCTTTACATAAACATTAAAATAATAACATTAAAAATGATGGGCAGATTTTAAAGGAGTGTCTTGCAACATGTTATCTACAATGCACGAGTTCAAATAGAGTTTTGACAAAAAAGTCACATATTTCAGCCTCTAAATCATTTTTATAAAAGTCAAAAAAGATAAATGACTGACATTTACAATGCACATTAACCTTTATTATTAATAGTATGCGGTCCATGCAGCTTTACAGGGGGTATGGCTTATCTAAATGAGATGTAAATGAGCCCTATTGTCACTCACAGCAGGTGAGAACAGGCGAGAACTGCAACTTTAGAGGCGTTTTTCTCCCTATAGAGCTTTCTTGATTGCCTTCCTTCAAATGGCCACAACTTCTCCAAATATTATCAGATTTCCATGTGTCACACATCGTTGGAAAGCTTGGAGACTGCACTTTCAGAATCTGTGAATAACTCAAAATGCCCCAAAACCGACTTGTGTCCCTACTTTCCGTGACTGGTCACATATATATAAATAATAAATATTTATTCAAACATTACTACACTGTAAATATAAAACAAAGAAAATTTAGTTTAATTTATTTGTGAAATTTACTAGCAATTTCTGTTTGTTTAAAAAAATAAATATACACCAATTTTTATTTTTTTTCAGTGTATTTTTGAAAACAAATTCTGAAAAATCACACAAATAAAAGCAATAGATGTTCACATGTTAAAACATTTTTTTAGTATTTTATTATAATAATTTGTATATATTATTTATAATACATTATTATAATAATTATTAATATTTTGAATTCGATTTTTTTTCAGTGTTCATTCTAATGTTTTGTAAAATTGTTATGTGCTTTTTTATTTTTATTGATTTATATTTAGCTTTAACTTAACTTAACTTTAGCTTTATA